>NC_057809.1:390208955-390450210 GCF_018294505.1 Triticum aestivum | reverse complement strand
TGTTTGAGCTAATGCAACTAGTAATCATTTGGTTTGAAGTCCATTTGAACCAAAGGTTCAAATGCATCTCCAAATTAAGCTCCTATATATGCCATAATGTGTTTTCTCATATTCAGCATGTATAAGTTGGTTTATCATGCATGAAACTAGTACAGATGGAAAGATTGCATTTTTCTGACAATTTTTCATATATAAATTATTTTAATCTGAGCTACGGTTGAATTGTTATGAATTTTTGAAGTTTAAAACAATTTCTGGCATTTTCTGATTAAATTTAAATCCAGAAATCATATATTGCGTCAGCATTGAGTAAGCATGACGTCAGCAGTCAACTGCGGCTGATGGGGTCAAACCTGACGTGTGGGGCCCACACGTCAGTGACAGGGGGGTTAAACAGGGGTTAATTTAATCCTAATTAAAAGTTAGTGGCGCTGGGGCCCACTGTCAGCCACAGGGGGGGGGTTAATTAGGCGGTGATTAGCACTAAGCTAATCACCTGACGGGCCGGGCCCACATGGCAGGGCTCAGGCGACGGGGCTCACCGCCGGTGACCTCTGGACGCGGCGGCGTCCGCGGAACAGGCCACGGGGGCGGCGTCGGAGAGCACCGGGGCGTAGCCCGGGCTCTCGCGCATCTGGTGGGGCAGGTGGAAGGAGCGGGGGAGGCCGGAGCTCGCCGGAGCAAAGCTCGCGGCGGCGGCCGGAGCTCGGCTTCGAGCGGGAACGGGCTGCGGGGCACGGGGAGGCCACTTGAGGGGCTCGGCGGCACCCTCGTGGCACTAGGAGGGCGATGGGATGCTCGGTTTGGGCAGAGGCGGGCCGAGACGGCGACGGCGACATGGACGGCGGCGAGAGGCTTCGGCCGTGGTGGGGAACGGCGCTACGGTGCGGAAACGAGGGGGAGAAGAGAGGGGAACGGTGGCGGAGCTCACCGCGGATCCAACGGCGTCGTCGGCGAGCTCGGGGAAGGCTTGGGGCAGCCGGAGCGAAGACGGCGATCTCGTCGGCCGGAGCTTGAAAACGACGGCGATTGCGATGAAGCGGAGCTCGCCCGGGTTGCTTGCTCGGTGAGGAGGGAGAGGGGGTCACGGTGGAGCTCGGGAACTCTACGGAGGGGCGAGGGGATGGCGGGGAGCGCGTCGGTGGTGAGCTGCAGCGGCGGCAGTGCTTCGGTGAGAGAGAGAGAGAGCAGGGGGGAGAAGGAGGGCGAGGGAGAGTGCGAGAGAGGTCGGGGTGGCTGCGTGGCGTCGTCCGGCGTTTCAGGGCGACGAGGAGGGCGCCAGGCAAGCAGGGAGACTGGTGGCGTGGCGCGGTGGCGCGCGCGCGCCGGGCACGCTCCCCTCCCTCTGTCGAGGACGAAGACGACACAGGAGGAGGCGGGCTGGGCCGCCTGCTGGCTGGGCCGGCCTGCTGCTGCTGGGCCAGAGGCGCCAGGCAGAAGCCCAGGTAAGGTTTTCCTGTTTTATTTCTTTTTCTAAATTTTCTGACATTTGTTTTGATTTAATAAAATACTAAATCAATTTATTACCTTATGCCAATTTTTGCAGGAGCTAGATATATTATTCCAGAGCTCCTTTATAAATGGCATAATTTTTGGACCATATTTCATATATATAACAATATATATCCAAAGCAAATAATTATCGGATTAATCCAAATGGCCAAAATTAAATATCCATGAGCTCCTAAAAATATTGGTTTGATTTTTATCTCTGTCCAATACTTTCAGAGGGCAACATGAGCATTTTCTTGGACCCTTTTGGAGAAATTTTTATTTGGGTCATTTTCAAAAATGATTCTTAGGGTTCCACCAATCCTCATTTCAAATTTAAATGAGATTTAAACATGATGCACAAATGGCTAGCTAGTCTAGGTCATACCAGACTAGGGATGTGACACCTTGAGGCCCTTCTCTCCTTTCCTGTATGGCCCATTAAGGCCCACTACTTCCCCCGGCGAATTCCGGTAACTCTCTGGTACTCTAAAAAATACCCGAATCACTTGAAACCTTTCTGATGTGCGAATATAGCCTTCCAATATATTGATCTTTATGTCTCAACCATTTCGAGACTCCTCGTCATGTCCGTGATCTCATCCGGGACTTCGAACAACCTTCGGTACATCAAATCACATAACTCATAATACAAATTGTCATCGAATGTTAAGCGTGCGGACCCTACGGGTTCGAGAACTATGTAGACATGACCGAGACACATCTCCGGTCAATAACCAATAGCGGAACCTGGATGCTCATATTGGCTCCTACATATTCTATGAAGATCTTTATCGGTCAAATGCATAACAACATACGTTGTTCCCTTTGTCATCGGTATGTTACTTGCCCGAGATTCGATCGTCGGTATCATCATACCTAGTTCAATCTCGTTACCGGCAAGTCTCTTTACTCGTTCCGCAATGCAACATCTCGCAACTAACTCATTAGTCACATTGCTTGCAAGGCTTATAGTGATGTGCGTTACCGAGAGGGCCGAGAGATACCTCTCCGACAATTGGAGTGACAAATCCTAATCTTGATCTATGCCAACTCAACAAACACCATCGGAGACACCTGTAGAGCATATTTATAATCACCTAGTTACGTTGTGACATTTGATAGAACACTAGGTGTTCCTCCGGTATTCGGGAGTTGCATAATCTCATAGTCAGAGGAACATGTATAAGTCATGATGAAAGCAATAGAAATAAAACTAAACGATCATTTATGCTAAGCTAACAGATGGGTCTTGTCCATCACATCATTCTCTAATGATGTGATCTCGTTCATCAAATGACAACACATGTCTATGGTCAGGAAACTTAACCATCTTTGATTAACGAGCTAGTCAAGTAGAGGCATACTAGGGACACTCTGTTTTGTCTATGTATTCACACATGTACTAAATTTCTGGTTAATAAAATTCTAGCATGCATAATAAACATTTATCATGATATAAGGAAATATAAATAACAACTTTATTATTACCTCTAGGGCATATTTCCTTCAAAGACTCCATATGAGATACTTACCGGCAACAAGCCCAATCTCAAGTACTTCCGAGTGTTCAGTTGTAAGTGTTTCATTCTCAAGAAAGGTGTTCGTTTGTCTAAATTCAAACATAGAGCTCAAGAGGGCATGTTGGTTATGCTACAAACTCTCATGCTTACCGTGTCCTCAACAAGTCCACGGGACTCGTTGAGGAGAAGTGTAACATAGAGTTTGATGAGAATAAAGGCTCCCAAGTGGAGCAAATTGGTCTTTGTGATGTAGGTGATGAAATTCCTCCTCAAGCCATAAGAAGAATGGGGATTGGTCAAATTCTCCCCATTGAGGAACCCCTTGTGGCCGAAGGAGAAGGACAATGCTCTACTCAAGTGGAGCCATCACCTACACTAGACCAACACGCTTCCGAAGAACAAAATGAAGGCCCTCAACCCAATGAACAAGATCAAGGGCAACACTACTGTAGGATGCTGCTAACGCGACACTATGATCAGAGACCCTTCGATGAAACTGTGTGTGATGCAATAATCGCAAACACTGATGTAAAACTCATCAAAAAAGGTGCAAAAAATGTTTGCGATGACGGATGCATCAAACACGGTTCAGATTTTAGTTGCGTGTGCGATGAAGGGCATACGGTTAAGTTCAATGAACTGTTTGCGATGAGGAAGAAGAACATAAACGGGCAGCCAGATGAAGGTGTGTGCGATATACAACATACGGTTCACTCGGATGAACTGTTTGTGATTAGGTAACACAAAAGAAATAGTCAGCCAGATCAAGGTGTGTGCGATATACGACATACGGTTCACTTGGGTGAAATGTTTGCTTTGAGCCAAGAGAACAGAAACGGTTCAATTTAACAGGATGTGTGCGATACGCGGTAAACAGGTCTGTAAACAGAAATGTGCGTGAAGACCGATAATAACACAGACGATTGCTTCTAATAAGATGTACGTGATATGCTCTGTCTACACAACATCTATTGGCCATTAGGCGACTGGTGGTCATCCGGGTACGCCATAAGCATGCGAAGAGGCATCCTCTATCAGTAAGGACTAGATGTTCCACCAATAGCTCATCTAAGAGAACTCTCAAGTTAACTGTGCTCAGGCTGGAGCAGCCATGAGATGGGTGACCGGATGGGGAGTTGTCAAAATTTCAAAACCCACTGATGGGATGTATCTTCAAGGTCCTGAAAACCCACTGATGGGATGGATCATAAATGTCCTTAATGGACCTTTAAGATACATCCCATCAGTGGGTTTCGAAATTTTGACAACTTCCCATCCGGTCACCCATCTCTTAACACATGTTAAAGAAGGTCTACCGCATTACTTCTTGACAATGTGCGAACATGGCATACAGTTGATCCACCCGGCCTGTTTGTGATGGAATAAGCCATGTGTGTTGTGGGGTGGAATTAACCTCAAGGTCCTTGTTTTGAAAAAAAAAATTTACTTAACACATGTTAAAGAAGGTCTACTGCATTACTTTTTGACTACATGTGATACGTGGCATACAGTTGATCCATCTGACCTGTTTGTGATGGAATAAGCCGTGTGTGTCATGGGCAAACGCTTACTAGTAACCAACTGTTTGCGATTGATGAATTAATCACCGACGGGTACCGTATTGTGGTCCGTGTTCATCTAATCATCATCTACTTCTTGTGCTAGCTCGATGTTCCTTATATGCTAAGTTTCCATTAATTGATGGTATTTTATGAGAACACCACTGTTTCCCGCCATTTCCTCACCTGTTTCCCGCCACCCAGCGATATTGCGCATAAACCTAGGAGGCGTGCGACGCACGGAGGCAACAAGCGCAGCCTGTAGCACATCCACCTTTCCCCAAGCATGCCAACCCACCAAAGCGCCACCTCTGCCATCAAACTTGTCGACGAGGAAAACGAGAAGGCGCCACGGTCCATCGAGGCCGAGGCGCTCCCCGGCAATGCGATGGACGACGCCGTGATGCGCGACATCGCCAGGGTTGAGTGATACGTCCATTTTGCATCATGATTTTATATCAATATTTATTGCATCATGGGTTGTTATTACACATTATGTCACAATACTTATGCCTATCCTCTCTTATTTCACAAGGTTTACATGAAGAGGGAGAATGCCGGCAGCTGGAATTCTAGGCTGGAAAAGGAGCAAATATTAGAGACCTATTCTGCACATCTCCAAAAGTCCTGAAAGTTCAGGGGAGCAAGTTTCAGATTATATAAAAAATATTGGGCGAAAGAAGTACCAGAGGGGGGCCACCCACCGTCCACGAGGGTGGGGGCGCGCCCTACCCCCCTCGGCGTGCCCCCTACCTCGTGGGCCCCCTGGCAGCCCTCTGATGCCCATCTTTGGATATATGGAGTCTTTCGTCGAGTAAAAAATCATAAGCAAGCTTTCGGGAAGAAACTCCGCCGCCACGAGGCGGAACCTTGGCGAAACCAATCTAGGGCTCCGGCAGAGCTGTTCTGCAGGGGAAACTTCCCTCCGGGAGGAGGAAATCATCACCATCGTCATCACCAACAATCCTCTCATCGGGAGGGGGTTAATCTCCATCAACATCTTCACTAGCACCATCTCATCTCAAACCCTACTTCATCTCTTGTATCCAATCTTTGTCCCAAAGCCTCAGATTGGTACCTGTGGGTTGCTAGTAGTGTTGATTACTCCTTGTAGTTGATGCTAGTTGGTTTACTTGGTCGAAGATCATATGTTCAGATCCATTATGCATATTAATACCCCTCTGATTATGAACATGAATATGATTTGTGAGTAGTTGCGTTTGTTCCTGAGGACATGGGAGAAGTCTTGGTATAAGTAGTCATGTGAATTTGGTATTCGTTCAATATTTTGATGAGATGTATGTTGTCTTTCCTCTAGTGGTGTCATGTGAACATCGACTACATGACAGTTCACCATTGTTTGGGCCTAGGGGAAGGTATTGGGAAGTAATAAGTAGATGATGGGTTGCTAGAGTGACAGAAGCTTAAACCCTAGTTTATGCGTTGCTTCGTAAGGGGCTGATTTGGATCCATATATTTCATGCTATGGTTAGGTTTACCTTAATACTTCTATTGTAGTTGCGGATGCTTGCAATAGGGGTTAATCATAAGTGGGATGCTTGTACAAGGAAGGGCAGTACCCAAGCACCGGTCGACCCACATATCAAATTATCAAAGTACCGAACGCGAATCATATGAACGTGATGAAAACTAGCTTGACGATAATTCTCATGTGTCCTCAGGAGCGCTTTCCTTTATATAAGAGTTTGTCCAGGCTTTTCCTTTGCTACAAAAAGGATTAGGCCATCTTTCTGCACCTTATTTACTTTTATTACTTGTTACCTGTTACAAAATACCTTATCACAAAACTATCTGTTACCGATAATTTCAGTGCTTGCAGAGAATACCTTACTGAAAACTGCTTATCATTTCCTTTTGTTCCTCGTTGGGTTCGACACTCTTACTTATCGAAAGGACTACGATAGATCCCCTACACTTGTGGGTCATCAAGACTCTTTTCTGGCACCGTTGCCGAGGAGTGAAGCGCCTTTGGTAGGTGGAATTTGGTAAGGAACAATTTATATATATAATGTGCTGAAATTTACTGTCACATGTTACTATGGAACATAATCCTTTGAGAGGCTTGTTCGGGGTATCTTCACCCCGACCAGTAGAGCAAAGAGTTGCTCCTCAACCTACTGAACCTACTGAGAATGTTTGCTTTGAAATTCCTTCGGGTATGATAGAGAAACTGCTAGCTAATCCTTTCACAGGTGATGGAACATTACATCCCGATTTGCACCTAATCTATGTAGATGAAGTTTGTGGATTATTTAAGCTTGCAGGTATGCCCGAGGAGGTTATCAAGAAGAAGGTCTTCCCTTTATATTTGAAGGGAAAGGCATTGACATGGTTTAGGCTATGTCATGATATGGGATCATGGAACTACAACCGATTGAAATTGGAATTTCACCAGAAGTTTTATCCTATGCATCTTGTTCATCGTGATCGTAATTATATATATAATTTTTGGCATCGCGGAGGAGAAAGCATCACTCAAGCTTGGTGGAGGCTTTAGTCAATGTTATATTCATGCCCCAATCATGAGCTCTCAAGAGAAATTATTATTCAAAAAAATTATGCTTGGCTTTCTCTCGATAATCGCTCCATGCTCAATACTTCTTGTACTTGTTCTTTTATGATGAAGACTATTGAATTCAAATGGGATTTATTGGAAAGAATTAAACGCAACTCTGAAGATTAGGACCTCGACGAAGGTAAGGAGTCAGGTATAACACCTAAGTTTGATTGTGTTAAATCTTTTATGGATACCGATGTTTTCCGTGAATTTAGCACTAAACATGGACTTGACTCTGAGATAGTAGCTTCTTTCTGTGAATCCTTTACTACTCATGTTGATCTCCCTAAGGAGAAGTGGTTTAAATATGATCATCCCATTGAAGTAAAAGTAGTTGAACCTATTAAAGTTGAAGAAAAGACTATCACTTATAATGATCCTGTTGTTCCTACTGCTTATATTGAGAAACCACCTTTCCCTATTAGAATAAAGGATCATGCTAAAGCTTAAACTATAGTTCATAAAAGTAATATTAGAACACCTACACCCTCTGAGCAAATTAAATTTGAACCTAGTATTGCTATGGTTAAAGATCTCTTGGCTGATAATATTGATGGGCATGTTATTTACTTCTGTGATGAAGCTGCTAGAATTGCTAGACCTCACACTAAAAATAAACATAGACCTATTGTAGGCATGCCTGTTATTTCTGTTAAAATAGGAGATCATTGCTATCATGGCTTATGTGATATGGGTGCTAGTGCAAGTGCAATACCTCATTCCTTATACAAAGAAATTATGAATGATGTTGCACCTGCTGAGTTAGAAGAAATTGATGTTACAATTAAGCTTGCTAATAGAGATACTATTTCACCCGTTGGGATTGTTGGAGATGTTGAAGTCTTGTGTGGGAAAGTTAAATATCCTGTTGATTTTCTTGTTCTTGGTTCCCCACAATATGACTTTTGTCCCATTATATTTGGTAGACCCTTCTTGAATATTGCTAATGCTAAGATAGAATGCAATAAGGATATTGTTTCTGTTGGTTTAGGGGATATGTCTCATGAATTTAATTTTGCTAAATTTCGTAGACAACCCCATGATAAAGAATTGCCTAGTAAAGATGAAATTATTGGTCTTGCTTCTATTGTCGTGCCTCCTAGTGATCCTTTAGAACAATATTTGCTAGATCATGAAAATGATATGTTTATGAATGAAAGAAGGGAAATAGATGAAGTATTCTATAAACAGGGACCTATTTTGAAACACAACTTGCCTGTTGAAATCCTAGGGGATCCTCCTCCACCCAAGGGTGACCCCATTTTTGAGCTTAAACCTTTACCTGATACTCTTAAATATGCTTATCTTGATGAGAAAGAGATATATCCTGTTATTATTAGTGCTAACCTTTCAGAGCATGAAGAAAAGAAATTATTGAAAACTCTGAAGAAGCACCGTGCTGCTATTGGATATACTCTTGATGATCTTAAGGGCATTAGTCCCACTCTATGCCAGCACAAAATTAAATTGGAGAAAGACGCGAAACCGGTTGTTGATCACCAACGACGGTTAAATCCTAAAATGAAAGAAGTGGTAAAAAAAGAAATATTAAAGCTTCTGGAGGTAGGTATAATTTATCCCGTTGCTGATAGTCAGTGGGTGAGTCCTGTCCATTGTGTCCCTAAGAAGGGAGGTATCACTGTTGTTCCTAATGATAAAGATGAATTGATCTCACAAAGAATTGTTACAGGTTATAGAATGGTAATTGATTTCCGCAAATTAAATAAAGCTACTAAAAAGTATCATTACCCTTTACCTTTTATTGATAAAATGCTAGAAAGATTATCCAAACATACACATTTTTGCTTTCTAGATGGTTATTTTGGTTTCTCTCAAATACCTGTGTCAAAAGAGGATCAAGAAAAGACAACTTTTACTTGCCCTTTCGGTACCTTTGCTTATAAACGTATGCCTTTTGGTTTATGCAATGCACCTGCTACTTTTCAAAATTGTATGACTGCTATATTCTCTGACTTTTGTGAAAAGAATGTTGAGGTTTTCATGGATGATTTCTCCATTTACGGAACTTCTTTTGATGATTGCTTAAGAAACCTTGATCGAGTTTTGCAGAGATGTGAAGAAACTAATCTTGTCTTGAATTGGGAGAAGTGTCACTTTATGGTTAATGAAGGTATTGTCTTGGGGCATAAAATTTCTGAAAGAGGTATTGAAGTTGATAAAGCTAAAGTTGATGCTATTGAAAAGATGTCGTGTCCTAAGGACATTAAATGTATAAGAAGCTTCCTTGGTCATGCCGGTTCTTATAGGAGGTTCATTAAAGACTTCTCTAAAATTTCTCGGCCTCTGACTAATCTCTTACAAAAAGATGTTCCATTTGTCTTTGATGATGATTGTGTAGCTTTGATTCCTGCACCTATTGTTCAGCCTCCTGATTGGAATTTACCATTTGAAATTATGTGTGATGCTAGTGATTCTGCTGTAGGGGCTGTTCTAGGACAAAGAGTTGATAAGAAATTAAATGTTATCCAATATGCTAGTAAAACTCTAGACAGTGCCCAGAGAAATTATGCTACTACTGAAAAAGAATTTTTAGCAGTTGTATTTGCTTGTGATAAGTTCAGACCTTACATTGTTGATTCTAAAGTAACTGTTCACACTGATCATGTTGCTATTAAATATCTTATGGAAAATAAAGATGCTAAACCTAGACTTATTAGATGGGTTCTCTTGCTACAAGAATTTGATTTGCATATTATTGATAGAAAGGGAGCTGAGAACCCCGTTCCAGACAACTTGTCTAGGTTAGAGAATGTTCTTGATGACCCACTACCTATTGATGACAGCTTTCCTGATGAACAACTAGCTGTCATAAATGCTTCTCGTACTGCTCCATGGTATGCTGATTATGCTAATTATATTGTTGCTAAATTTATACCACCTAGTTTCACATACCAGCAAAAGAAAAAGTTCTTCTATGATTTGAGACATTACTTTTTGGATGACCCGCACCTTTATAAAGAAGGAGTAGATGGTGTTATTAGACGTTGTGTACCTGCGCATGAACAGGAACAAATCCTACGCAAGTGTCACTCCGAGGCTTATAGAGGACACCATGCTGGAGACAGAACTGCACATAAGGTATTGCAATCCGGTTTTTATTGGCCTACTCTCTTCAAGGATGCCCGTAAGTTTGTCTTGTCCTATGATGAATGTCAAAGAATTGGTAATATTAGTAGAACGTCAAGAAATGCCTATGAATTATTCACTTGTTATTTAACCATTTGATGTGTGGGGCTTTGATTATATGGGGCCGTTTCCTTCCTCTAATGGGTATACACACATTTTAGTTGTTGTTGATTACGTTACTAAGTGGGTAGAAGCTGTTCCAACTAGTAGTGCTGATCATAACACCTCTATTAAGATGCTTAAAGAAGTTATTTTTCCAAGGTTTGGATTCCCTATATATCTAATGACTGGTGGTGGTTCACATTTTATTCATGGTGCTTTCCGTAAAATGCTTGCTAAGTATGATGTTAATCATAGAATTGCATCTCCATATCATCCACAGTCTAGTGGTCAGGTAGAATTGAGTAATAGAGAGCTTAAATTAATTTTGCAAAATACTGTTAATAGATCTAGAAAGAATTGGTCCAATAAACTTGAGGATGCATTATGGGCTTATAGAACTGCATATAAAAATCCTATGGGTATGTCTCCGTATAAGATGGTTTATGGTAAAGCCTGTCACTTACCTCTTGAAATAAAACATAAGGCATATTGGGCCATCAAAGAGCTCAATTATGATTTCGAACTTTCCGGTGAGAAGAGGCCTTTTGACATTAGCTCACTTGATGAATGGAGAACTTGGGCTTATGAAAACGCCAAACTGTTTAAAGAAAAAGTTAAAAGATGGCATGACAAAAGGATACAAAAACGTGAGTTTAATGTAGGTGATTATGTATTGTTATACCACTCTCGTTTAAGATTTTTTGCAGGCAAACTCCTCTCTAAATGGGAAGGTCCTTACGTTATCGAGGAGGTCTATCGTTCAGGTGCCATAAAAATCAACAACTTCGAAGGCACAAATTCGAGGGTGGTGAACGGTCAAAGAATCAACATTATATCTCAGGTAATCCTATAAATGTTGAAACTAATTTTATTGAAATCGTAACCCCGGAGGAATACATAAGGGACACTTTCTAGAACGTTCCAGACTCCGAAAAGGAATAGGTATGAGGTACGATAAGTAAACCGACTCCAAAACAGTTCTAATGGCAATTTTTCTCCGTTTTGGAATATTTAAGAAAATAGGAAAATAAGAAGCAGTCTGGAAAGGACACGAGGCTTCCACGAGGGTGGAGGGCGCGCCCCCTGCCTTATGGGCACCTTGTGTGCTCTCCGGACTCCGTTTTCTCGCACGCTACTTCTTTTGGTCGGCAAAAAATCATTATATAATCTCCCGAAGGTTTTGACCACCGTATCACGCAAATATCTCCTGTTTTTGTTTCGAGCTGTTTTCTACCAGGGTTGTCAAGGCCAGGCATCATGTCGTCTCCCTCCTCCTCCAAAAATGAGGGCAACGATTCTTGGCTAATGAAGATAGAGCTGAAGAGAGAAGAGCCCGGAGAGATCAACAAGGATGATGGGATCAAGAAGGCCATGTGGGACCAAGTTCCGGCAGTAGCAGAAGAAGACATCCTTCAACCTCACCAAAATCTCTTTACCCCAACGGAGATTGAGGCTTTCAAGATGATTGAGTTAGCTCGTATTCAAAACAAGTATCTCACGAGTGAAAATATTTTGTTGCAGGAGCATATCATCGCACTCAAGGGCATTATCCGCAAATTGGAAGATCTCCTACGCTCGATGTGCGACTATCCATCATCACCAACACCTTCTTCACCAACAAAGAAGAACTGAGTATTGGGTATGGGCACTCCCCTTGGCCACAGCCAAGATTGGGGGAGTGCCCCGGTATCATATCACCATCACACTTTTATCTTCACCATTTTTTAGTTCGATCCTTTTGATAATATCTTGATCTAGTAGAATAAAGTTTTAGTATGATCTAGTTTTGAGTTTGCTTTATGATCCTTCTTTGTAATCGAGTCCGTGAGCTATATATAATAAAGATTAATGTTGAGTCAAGGGCTTGATTACCTTACTACGATATTGAGGGAATAAAATAAAATAGAACAAATGAAAAGAAATAAAGGGATCATATGGATCTTATGGAGAGTAATGACTTCACATATAAAGAGTATGATGAATAAAAGTTGTTGAGAGTTGACAAGCATAGTTTTGGTCATCGTTGCAATTAATAGGAAGTAATAAACACCTAGAAAGTACTTCTAGTTTCATACTTGTTCTAGGTAAAGCGAACGTTAAGCGTGCATAGAGTTGTATCGGTGGTCGATAGAACTTGAGGGAATATTTGTTCTATCTTTAGCTCCTCGTTGGGTTCGACACTCTTACTTATTAAAGAGGCTACAATTGATCCCCTATACTTGTGGGTTATCAAGACCGTTTTTTGGCGCCGTTGACGGGGAGTTATAGTGTGGGGTGAATATTCTCGTGTGTGCTTGTTTGCTTTATCACTAAGTAATTTTTATTTGATGTTCTAAGTTGTTCTCTATCTTTAGTTATGGATATGGAACACGAAATACCAAAAAAAAATAGGTTTACTTGCTACTCATAGAGATGGGGAACCTCTTAAAACCCTCGATGCTCATTATGTGGAAGATATTATGTACTACTTTGTTAATCCTGAGAAAACCCCATTCAACTTTATAATGGGAGTAACGTTGGATCAACGTGAATACTTTAGGGATTGTCGCTTGACTCAAAAAGGGAAACTATTATGGGATCAAATTTATATGTTGCATTGGTATGCTCAGCAACTATGCTTGAGATATGATTATACTTGTTACTCTAGGATGAAGGCTCCACACCTTCCCTTTTCATGTGAATTTAATGATGATGAAACCTTGGCTTCTTATGCTAATGGTATGTACGATTATTATGATGTGGAACAAATAGAAGAATTCGTTGCTTTTATGGTGCTTATGAAATTGAATCTTTGTTTAAAGAGTTTGAAGATTTTGATGATTCAGTTTATAGACCTAAAATTTTTGCTATACTTAAATATTGCTATGAAAATTATGAATTCAATTCCGATATTGATGATTTTATTGAGAAAGTCTCCGCTGTCCGAGAAGAGATTAATATTTTGCAGGAGTCTATGGAAGAAGGAATTGATGAAAGTGTGAGCTCATTGGATGAAAAAGATGATGAGGAGAGCGAAGAACAAAAGGAGGAAGAGCGGATTAGCTACCCATGCCCACCTTCTAATGAGAGTAACTCTTCAACTCATACACTGTTTAATTGCCCTTTGTACTTACCGAGATTGCTATGATGATTGTTATGATCCCGTTGATTCTTTTGAAGTATCCCTTTTTGATGATGCTTGCTATGCTTGTGGCCAAGATGCCAATATGAATTATGCTTATGGAGATGAACTTGCTATAGTTCCTTATGTTAAACATGAAATTGTTTCTATTGCACCCACGCATGATAGTCCTATTATCTATTTGAATTCTCCCGACTACACTATATCGGAGAAGTTTGCCCTTATTAAGGATTATATTGATGGGTTGCGTTTCACTACTACACATGATGACTTTGATAGATATAATATGCATGTGATTGCTGCTCCTACTTGCAATTATTATGAGAGAGGAACTACATCTCCGCCTCTCTATGTTTCCAATAAGATAAAATTGCAAGAAACTATTTATACTATGCATTGGCCTTTACTATGTGTACATGAATTATTCTTTTATGACATGCTGATGCATAGGAAGAGAGTTAGACTTTGTTGTTGCATGATACTAGTTGACCCGTTGCGCCAAATGGCGCAGAGACCCGCTAAAGACATGTTGTCGATGAAAATAGTTTCATTTTGCAAGAACATATTCGATGTTGGTAGTAGAAAGCCTATGTGTTAAGTCATACTATATTGATAATATGTTTATGACGCTGAGAAATCTGAGTTTGCAAAAACAAATCTTATTTCTATAACATGCATAAACCAGCTAAGGGTGCATTTTTTTAGTTGAAAATATAGTTACCATGCTGAGAAATCTAAGTTTGAAAAAAATCAAGTTTGCATAATATATATAGACCAATTAAGGATGCATTTTCTTAGCAGTGTTTGCACTAAACTTTTATTTTCCATGTGCACGAAAAGAAAAACCCTCTATGTGTTGTGCATATGGAGGCATGGGTATTTGAAAGGCTCATATTCTACCTAGCCTAGTCCAGGAACAATTCTTTGTGTGGGCCATCCGGATACCTAGCCCGGTCCAGGAACAATTCTTTGTGTGGCCCGTCCTGGCCCATTACGCCATATAGCACAATGTCCATTTCAAACACGAAGTGTTTTGAAAATTAAATTAGGTTTTAGCATGGAGGAATAGTCCAGACTTGAAACAGCGGATGCAACCACTTTACCAATTCAAACTCTTTAGCAACCACTTATGGTTATCATGTCAAATGGCACAAGGTGTCGATTTAGACTAAGAGTTATTTGAAAAGTGTTTCATTTGTTCTTTATAAAGTGTTAGATACAATATCACTACACATAAGAATTTTCAAGCTCAGTTAAAAAGGTATTTTTAAGCATACAAACCACAACTCGGCGATGCAAAATTGTGGTTTAGTTGTGGATGTCAAAATGCTTGTGATTAAAAAAAGGCATTAGCTAGTTTCCTTTAATAGGGACAAACGATGTAAATACACCTTTTTTAAAAGAAAGCCCACTTAAGACAAAGAGTATGCACAAATACTAACATTAGTTTCTGTACGTGATACGTCTCCGTCGTATCTACTTTTCCAAACACTTTTGACATTGTTTTGGACTCTATCTTGTATGATTTGAATGGAACTAACCCGGACGGACGCTGTTTTCAGCAGAATTACCATGATGTTGTTTTATGTGCAGAAAACAAATATTCTCGGAATGACCTGAAACTCCACGGGAGGTCTTAGAAGAAATAATAAAAAATCCTCGCCAAATATGAAGACCAGGGGGCCCACACCCTTCTCACGAGGGTGGGGGCGCCCCCCTACCTCGTGGGCCCCCTGGAAACCCTCCGACGCCAACTCCAACTCTATATATTCGCTTTCGGAGAGAAAAAAACAGAGAGAAGAAATCATCGCGTTTTATGATACGGAGCCGCCGCCAAGCCCTAAAACCTCTTGGGAGGGCTGATCTAGAGTCCGTTCGGGGCTCCGGAGAGGGGGATTCGTCATCGCCGTCATCATCAACCATCCTCCATCACCAATTTCATGATGCTCACCACCGTGCGTGAGTAATTCCATCGTAGGCTTGCTGGACGCTGATGGGTTGGATGAGATTTATCATGTAATCGAGTTAGTTTTGTTAGGGTTTGATCCCTAGTATCCACTATGTTCTGAGATTGATGTCGCTATGACTTTGCTATGCTTAATGCTTGTCACTAGGGCCCGAGTGCCATAATTTCAGATCTGAACCTATTATGTTTTCATGAATATATGTGAGTTCTAGATCCTATCTTGCAAGTCTATAGTCACCTATTATGTGTTATGATCCATTAACCCCGAAGTGACAATAATTGGGACACTTACCGGTGATGACCGTAGTTTGAGGAGTTCATGTATTCACTATGTGCTAATGCTTTGTTCCGGTTCTCTATTAAAAGGAGGCCTTAATATCCCTTAGTTTCCAATAGGACCCCGCTGTCACGGGAGGGTAGGACAAAAGATGTCATGCAAGTCCTTTTCCATAAACGCGTATGGCTATATACGGAATACACGCCTACATTACATTGATGAACTGGAGCTAGTTTTGTGTCACCCTATGTTATGAATGTTATATGATGAACCGCATCCGGCATAATTATCCATCACTGATCCGGTGCCTACGAGTTTTCCATATACTGGTTTACGCTTATTTACTTTTCCGCTGCTACTGTTACAATCACTACAAAATACCAAAAACATTACTTTTGTTGTCTTTACTTTTGTTGCCGTTACCACTACTATCATATTACTTTGCTACTAAACACTTTGTTGCAGATACTAAGTTTCCAGGTGTGGTTGAATTGACAACTCAGCTGCTAATACTTGAGAATATTCTTTGGCTCCCCTTGTGTCGAATCAATAAATTTGGGTTGAATACTCTACCCTCAAAAGCTGTTGCGATCCCTTATACTTGTGGGTTATCAAGACCTTTTTTTGGCGCCGTTGTCGGGGAGTATAGCTCTATTCTTTGAGTCACTTGGGATTTATATCTGCTTATTATTATGAAGAACTTGAGAGATCCAAAAACTAAGATCTATCCCTCAACTACGAGGGGAGGTAAGGAACTGCCATCTAGCTTTGCACTTGATTCACCTTCTGTTATGAGTAAGTTTGCGACACCTACACCTGCTTCTGCTATTCGTTCTGATATGTCGTATGTTATTGATGATGCCACTTCTGCTATGCATGATAATTATGATGAAACTGCTTCTATATCTGATACTACTGTGCCCCTTGGTGAATTTCTTGATGAGCGAATTGCTAGGGCTAGAGAAAAAGAAATTATTGAATCTGAATGCGATGATGATAGTGATGATGAAAACATACCTGTTATTCCTAAAGGTTATCTTTTTGATAAGGAATCTTCTGTTGCTATTTTCGCTTGCAAGGATAGATATGAGCTTAAGAGGTTATTAATTTAATGGAACAAGGAATCACTTAGAGATAGAATGAGACCCGACCCTGCTTTTGCTACTTCACCTATATGTGTTCCTGATAAAGATTATGAATTCTCTATTGATCCTGATATAATTACTTTGGTCGAATCTGATCCATTTTATGGCTATGAATCTGAAACTGTTGTGGCACATCTTACTAAGTTAAATGATATAGCTGCCATGTTCACTAATGATGAGAGATCACACGTTACCTCTACTTACTCAAAATATTTCCGTTCTCATTAAAGGGTGATGCTAAGATATGGTTTAATTCTCTTGATCCTGGTTGTGTGCGTAGTCCCCGGGATATGATTTATTACTTCTCTGCTAAATATTTCCCTGCTCATAAGAAACAAGCTGCTTTGAGGGAAATATACAAATTTGTGCAAATTAAAGAAAAGAGTCTCCCACAAGCTTGGGGGAGGCTTCTCAAGTTACTTAATGCTTTGCCTGATCATCCTCTTAAGAAACCTGAAATACTTGATATCTTTTATAATGGACTAACCGATGCTTTCAGAGATTACCTGGATAGTTGTGTTGGTTCTCTTTTCAGGGAAAGAACGCCGGATGAAGCTGAAATTCTATTGAATAATATGTTGACAAATGAAAATAATTGGGCACCTCCTAAGGCACCTCCTGAGCTAGCTCCTGCTCCAATTACTGAGCCTATTCCCAAACCAACTCCGAAGAAGAGAGGTGTCCTATTTATCAGTCCCGAAGATATGCAAGAGGCAAAGAAATCTATGAAAGAAAAAGGTATTAAAGCTGAAGACGTTAAGAATTTACCTCCTATTGAAGAAATACATGGTCTTAATTCACCGCCTGTTGAAGAAACTTATGATTTCAATTATTTATTTGTTGAAGAACCTCCTGATCCCGATATCCCGACATAGGTAGTAAAGGTAAATTCTCTCTATAGATATGATAAAGCTGAAGTTCCTCCTACTAAAATTGCTAGTCAGTGCTTGGATGAGTTTGATAACTTTATGTATAAGCAAGACGACTTCAATGCTTATTTTGGTAGACAATTAAAAGAAAATGCTTATATGATTAGACGCTTGGGTGATTATATGGCTAATATTAAAGGTGAACTTAAACTTGTTAGAAAGCATGCTTCTATGGTTACCACTCAAGTAGAACAAGTACTTAAAGCTCAAAAAGAAGTGCTTGATGAAATGAATAGTAAGAAAAATGATTATGCTAAGAGTGGCTACTAGAACTGGTAGAATGACTCAGGAACCTTTATATCCTGAAGGCCACCCTAAGAGAATCGAGCAAGATTCTCAGAGAAATAATATTGATGTTCCTAGTTCTTCTAAAAAGAAGAAAAAGAAAAATGATAGAACTGTGCAAACTTCTAGTGACCCTATTGCTGAACCACCTGATAATCCAAATGATATATCTATGTCTGATGCTGAAACACAATCTGGTAATGAGCCTGAACCTAATAAAAATATTAATACTGATGTTCATGATGATGCTCAACCTAGTAATGACAATGATGTAGAAAATGAACCTGCTGTTGATCTTGATAACCCACAATCAAAGAATCAACGTTATGATAAAAGAGACTTTGTTGCTAGGAAACATGGTAAAGAAAGGGAACCTTGGGTTCAGAAACCCATGCCTTTTCCTCCAAAACCATCCAAGAAAAAGGATGATGAGGATTTTGAGCGCTTTGCTGAAATGATTAGACCTATCTTTTTGCGTATGCGATTAACTGATGTGCTCAAAACAAATCCTTATGCTAAATATATGAAAGATATCATTACTAATAAAAGAAAGATACCGGAAGCTGAGATTTCCACCATGCTTGATAATTATACTTTTAAGGGTGGAATACCAAAGAAACTTGGAGATCCCGGAGTACCTACTATACCTTGCTCCATTAAAAGAAAATATATTAAAACTGCTTTATGTGATCTTGGAGCCGGTGTTAGTGTTATGCCTCTCTCTTTATATCGTAGACTTGACCTGAATAAGTTGACACCTACTGAAATATCTTTGCAAATGGCTGATAAATCAACTGCTATACCTGTCGGTATTTGTGAGGATGTTCCTGTTGTGGTTGCAAATGTTACTATTTTAACGAACTTTGTTATTCTTGATATTCCCAAGGATGACAGTATGTCTATTATTCTTGGAAGACCTTTTCTTAATACTGCAGGGGCTGTTATTGATTGCAACAAAGGCAATGTCACTTTTCATGTTAATGGTAATGAGCATACGGTACACTTTCCGAGGAAACAACCTCATGTTCATAGTATCAACTCCATTGGAAAAATTCCATCGATTATAATTGGAGGTTTTGAATTTCCTCTTCCTACTGTCAAGAAGAAATATGATATTCTTATTATAGGGGATGTGCATATCCCCGTTGAGGTAACTTAGTGTTATTCGAAATTTCTTCGGTTTCATGATTATCGGAATGAGTTTGTTAACAAGACTTGATCAACCTTGTTAGTGGATTCTTTTTTATGAGTGTGAGATGGATGAAACTAGAAACACAAACTTCTGTACCCTCTCTATACTTTCTATTATTTATATTAAATAAAGTAAAAATAGTATTTTTCTGTCTGTTATCTGATTATTCGTGCAATATAAAAATAACCCAAAAATAAAAGTCCTCAGAATGACATGCCAATTTAATATGATTTTTTCAGGAATATTTGAGGATTTACTGTGCAAAAATCACCACGGGAGGAGCTGCCACCTGGCCATGAGGGTGGTGGGCGCCCCCCCCCCTATAGGGCGCGTCCCCCTACCTCGTGGGCCCATGGTGGCCCTCCTCCACTTATCCCAGCACCCATCTTCTTCCTCTATCTCACACAAACCCAAAAAACCAACTCAAGCACGAGTTCCAGCCACTTTTGTTGTGATTTTCGATCTCCTTGCTCAAAGCACCTCTCGCAAAACTGCTTGGGGGGGATTATTCCTTGGTATGTGACTCCTCCATTGGTCCAATTAGTTTTTATTCTAGTGCTTTATTCATTGCAAATTTGTGCTGCATAGGTGACCATGTTCTTGAGTTTGCATGTCAAATTTATATGGTTCCAAGTAGTTCTAATGCTTGATATAGGCTCTAGGCACTTGTAGGAGTAGTTACTATCAGTTTTATTGAGTTTGAAGTTACTAAAAATTTCAGATTGTTTCAGAAAAATGATGAGGAGATTATTGAGGGGCTCATCAAGCCAAAGCTCAAAGGAAAAGGCACCGAAGCCTAAGTATAATTTGCCACGCACCGCGGAGATTCGGGCGTGTGAATGGCCTTCTGAAGATTTCTTGAGAGCAGCCGGTATCTATGAAGATTTTCATGAATTGGCTCATAATGCAGGTCTCACCGCTTTCCTCCATGACAAATGCGATCAGTATCTCTTACTCACAAATACCTTTGTGCAAAACTTTTATTTTCATCCTAGGAACTCACCACCTACGGTGGAATTTCATTTATATGATGAGCCTAAGGAGATGTCACTTTATGATTTCTGTCGGATTTGTTTAGTCCCTTTTGAGGGCAAGACAGAAGAACCACATCATGATGATGTGGCTAGGTTTATTGATAATATCACTGTAGGAGAAACTAGGAAGGTCTCCGATGCATGAATCACTAGCATACATGTTCTTGTTTTGCGTTACTTTGCATTATTTGCTAGTCGTTGTTTAATTGGACGCGGAAATTCTAGAAACCTTAGTATCCCTGATTTAATTATTCTGCTCCAAGGTTTATATAGTGATAACACTTTTAGTTTGGGCGGTATTATTGCTAGACGGTTAAATATGAACTGTACTAAGGGCCCCATCTTTAGAGGCATCTACGCCACACGCCTAGCCGCACATTTTAACATACCTATTAGGCATGCTGAGAAGGAAGAAAAGGTGTTGCCCCGTGTTTATCTAGATCATAAAAGTATGGTGGCACATGATTTTATTGTTAAGAATAGGGCAGGGGAGCTTAGATATCAATTGTTCTTTAATAAACATCATCCTGAGACTATTACCTTGCCTGCTCCTTCTTTGTTTGATTTGATTGTAGGCACATATCTTGTTTCGTTGACGGCTATTCACGCCTACCGGAATCCTGCACCAACCGAGGAGCCAAAACAGGAACCACAAAATGAGCCTCCATGACAATCTGTTTATTTTTTGGATCCAGAGATGACTGTCAGCCAGTGGCAGCCAGAGTCCTCTTCTTCATCACAGTATGATCCCAACTATTCCTCCTCATCATAGTACGACCCCAACAACTATTATTATGGATATCCGCCAGGCCAGTCGTGGTCATAGACCAACTTAGGCCAAAAGCCTAAGCTTGGGGGAGTACGTATTTCTCACCGACATTACATTTATGTTCACACACACTCATTACTAGATGTCAGTGCTCATACTTTTTCACTGTAATATCCATGCTAGTTTATTTTCTTTTTCCTGCATTCTTCTTGTGTGCTTGTTAAACCTTAAGAAAACCAAAAAAAATAGTAGTAGTTTATTTTTCTGCTGTAGTAGTAATAATTAAAAAAGAAAACCCAAAAATATTTCCCGTTCTTCTTTTGCTTGTTGGGAGCTTTCCCGTGTAAATATTTTTATTTCTTTTCTTTTATTTGGGGGTCAGTAGGAGAAGACCATAATTAAATTGTTGAAGCGGCTCTTATATGCATTATTGTTGAATTAACCAAAGAGCCCATATTGCCTTGCCTTCTCCTGTTTATTGAATGCTCGCAGATTCCAGCTTAGTCCAATGCACGTGCACTCTTATTATTATTCACACCGTTCGGTCGTGCAAATGAAAGGCAATTATGATGATATATGATGGACTGACTGAGATGAGAAAAGCTGGTATGAACTCGACCTCTTTTGTTTTTGTAAATATGATGAGTCCCGCGTTCTTGATTCAGCTTATTATGAATAAACATGTTTGCAATGACAGTTAGAGATCGTAGTTGCTTGTGCCATGCTTGATTAGCTATGAGTTATAATGATTTACCTTGTATGCCAACATGTTATTAAGATGGTTATGATGTGGTATGATGGGGTGGTATCCTCCTTTGAATGATTTAAGTGACTTGACTTGGCACATGTTCACGCATGTAGTTGAAACAAATCAACATAGCCTTCACGATATTTATGTTCATGGTGGATTATATCCTACTCATGCTTGCATCCAATGTTTATTAATTTCAATGCATGTACATGGCTGTTGTCGCTCTCTAGTTGGTCGCTTCCCAGTCTTTTGCTAGCCTTCACCTGTACTAAGCAGGAATACTGCTTGTGCATCCAATCCCTTTAAACCCCAAAGTTATTCCAGATGAGTCCACTATACCTTCCTATATGCGATATCTACCTGCCGTTCCAAGTAAATTTGTATGTGCCAAACTCTAAACCTTCAAATAAACATTCTGTTTTGTATGCTCGAATAGCTCATGTATCAACAAAGGCTGTCCTTATCTTTCGTGTTAGGCGGGTTCTTCTCAAAAGGAGTGGACTCCGCTCCTCACTCACAAGAAAATGGCTGGTCACCGGGATGCCCAGTCCCATGCTTTATGCAAGCTAAATCCAAATTAATTGCAAACAAAACTCCCCCTGGGACCTGATGTATGTTGGAGGCACTCGTTGTTTCGATCAAGCCATGGATTGATGCTTGTTGGTGGAGGGGGGGTATAAACTTTACCATTCTGTTTGGGAACCGCCTATAATGTGTTTAGCATGGAAGATATCGCCATCTATTAGTTGTTACATTGACAATGAAAGTATACCGCTCAAAATACAATTTATCTCTATTGCAAAACCGAGTTCTGGCACCTCTACAAATCCTTACTTCCCTCTACGAAGGGCCAATCCATTTACTTTTATGATTGAGTCATCACCCTCTTATTAAAAAGCACTAGCTCGAGAGCACAGCTGTCATTTGCATTCATCACTATTAATTTATGTTGGGTATGACTATGATTGGATCTCTTTTATCATGAATTACAATGTCTAGTCAGTCCTTAATCTTTAAAGGTGCTCTGCATTTATGTTTTGCGGTCTCAGAAAGGGTTAGCGAGATACCATCTTGTTATATCATATTATGATTGTTTTGAGAAAGTGTTGTCATGCGAGATTTATTATTATGATTGCTAGTTGATTATGCTATTGATATGAGTGATTATGAGACCTGAGAATTATTGCAAATGTGGTTAGTTATGATCTATGCTGAAAACTTGAATACTAGCTTGACATAGTTACAACAATAAGAGCAAACAGAGTTTGTAAAAGTTTTTCTTTCTTTCTTTCAGTTTGTCAACTGAATTGCTTGAGGACAAGCAAGGGTTTAAGCTTGGGGGAGTTGATACGTCTTCGTCGTATCTACTTTTCCAAACACTTTTGCCCTTGTTTTGGACTCTATCTTGTATGATTTAAATGGAACTAACCCGGACTAACGCTGTTTTCAGCAGAATTACCATGATGTTGTTTTATGTGCAGAAAACAAATATTCTCGAAATGACCTAAAACTCCACGGGAGGTCTTAGAAAAAATAATAAAAAATCCTCGCCAAATATGAAGACCAGGGGGCCCACACCCTTCTCACGAGGGTGGGGGGCGCCCCCTACCTCGTGGGCCCCCTGGAAACCCTCCGACGCCAACTCCAACTCTATATATTCGCTTTCGGAGAGAAAAAAATCAGAGAGAAGAAATCATCGCGTTTTACGATACGGAGCCGCCACCAAGCCCTAAAACCTCTCGGGAGGGCTGATCTGGAGTCCGTTCGGGGCTCCGGAGAGGGGGATTCGTCGTCATCATCATCATCAACCATCCTCCATCACCAATTTCATGATGCTCACCGCCGTGCGTGAGTAATTCCATCGTAGGCTTGCTGGACGGTGATGGGTTGGATGAGATTTATCATGTAATCGAGTTAGTTTTGTTAGAGTTTGATCCCTAATATCCACTATGTTCTGAGATTGATGTTGTTATGACTTTGCTATGCTTAATGCTTGTCACTAGGGCCCGAGTGCCATGATTTCAGATCTGAACTTATTATATTTTCATGAATATATGTGAGTTCTAAATCCTATCTTGCAAGTCTATAGTCACCTATTATGTGTTATGATCCGTTAACCCCGAAGTGACAATAATCAGGACACTTACCGGTGATGACCGTCGTTTGAGGAGTTCATGTATTCACTATGTGCTAATGCTTTGTTCCGGTTCTCTATTAAAAGGAGGCCTTAATATCCCTTAATTTTCAATAGGACCCCGCTGCCACGGGAGGGTAGGACAAAAGATGTCATGTAAGTTCTTTTCCATAAGCACATATGACTATATACGGAATACATGCCTACATTACATTGATGAACTGAAGCTAGTTCTGTGTCACCCTATGTTATGACTCTTATATGATGAACCGCATCCGGCATAATTATCCATCACCGATCCGGTGCCTACGAGTTTTTCATATACTGGTTTACGCTTATTTACTTTTCCGCTGCTACTGTTACAATCACTACAAAATACCAAAAATATTATTTTTGTTGTCTTTACTTTTGCTGCCGTTACCACTACTATCATATTACTTTACTACTAAACACTTTGCTGCAGATACTAAGTTTCCAAGTGTGATTGAATTGACAACTCAACTGCTATGCTAATACTTGAGAATATTCTTTGGCTTCCCTTATGTCGAATCAATAAATTTGGGTTGAATACTCTACCCTCAAAAGTTGTTGCGATCCCCTATACTTGTGGGTTATCAATACAACAGTGGAAAAGTAGATATTCAATACTATGGTATTTGTAGGTGGAAGAAAATGTCCGAGGATACAACAGGAGCATAATAAATAACATTTTGCTTCTGTCTAACTTATGAGCACAACATGCCCTTTATTTACTCTAGGAATATCGTGTACTCTTTAGCTATTTTTGTAAGTGCATGGTGCATGCCCATTGATCTGAGTAAGCCGCTTCTTCAATATTGAAGAGAGAAGTTTGAGGCTGTCATGCCCACTGCTGAAATTAGACTGGGCATTATTCTGTAGGGCTTGGGGCACAGAATATCCTGAATCAATCACAAGACAAACATCAGTATTAAGCAAGGACTACAGTAGAAGTAGCTAGAGATAATAAACAGAATAAAGGGCTATTTTTCTATAAAATGTTTTTTTGCTATGAACAAGATTTGTTTAATTGAAATTAAATGTCAAGAAGTTAGAGAGCATGATATGATAAGTTCGAGAGAATGATTTGATGTTGCTATTCAACTGTTGAATAGATATTGAAGGCACATTACATAAGAGTCCTGGATTTTACATATCTGAAAGTAGGCGCACCATGAAAGTGATAATCATCCAATTAATAAAACCATTATTCTAAAAAAAAATAGACATTGCCTCATATACCAACGGGAGTAACTTTCTATTGGTTAGAAACCGTTGTGCTGACAGTTATTTAACACGTGTTTTTTTAGATGCACTAAGACCATATATAGGATGCAGACCATTCTCATGCCAATGTCTAGAATAGCCAATCTACATAAGTCCTAGTAGCATGCTCCTATAAGATTCTTACAAAAACCTACATGGGTATGTTCCCAATAGGAATGGATATAGATTATGCTTACAAAAATGCTACACTCTAACACTTCCACCGGAGCACAATTCAGCTCCCACAATCAGTAATCAGCATGAAAACTTAAAAAACAAGTTTGATAGAAATCAATGTTCAGGAAAGCATGAAGCATAAGCAAAGCGACAGGCTGACGCTTAGAGCAATGGGCGCTTAAGCATTTTTAAAAATAGAACTACAGGTTTTGGAGGTTGTAGACCGAGAATTAACCTGAGTAGACGATGCGGGACCTTGGGGAAGTTGGTGACATATTTCCTGAATGTGTATTGGCCTGTGTTGCCGCAACAGCATAGATGTGCAATGAAAGAACTTCATTATAAACATATGTTCCCAGCCTGGTCCTTGCTTGGAAAGAGAAGCAAAAAAGAAAAGGATTATGCAATAGACACACCAAACACCAAGGCAATGCAAAATATTCACTGATTTTACTCATATTTTTCGACGACACATATAAACTGGCCCTAAACATTATATTAATTAACAATAATGAAAAGAACTTCTTAAGGCACTCAGTCACAGGTTATGATTCTATCACCTACCATTTTTACACTGTAAGATGACCATGTCAGTACTGATTTTGTATGAAGCTACAAAGAGATAATAATAATAGCGACATTGATGAAAACTGAAATCACAATATATATAAAACTTGGTGTCACTCCCTCCTTACGTCATGGCAGTACCTGACCTCTATTCTAATAAAATCATATTATAACAATTTGCATATATATACCTGACCTCTGTTATAATAGAATTTATATATATGCTTCACTCAGTGTGCCTACAATTTTTAGAATGTAATTTTTCCCATGTTTTGAGAAACCATTTTAGGATTGCAAGGAACAATTTTGCAAAGTATAACATTGCAAGCAAATCACGAAGAGTTACTGAGAAGCTACCTAGCCTGTAGCATGGAATCTCTTTCGTCAGCACACTCAACCAAGAGCACCATTACACAGAACAAAGAGGCGTAGGAAAAATAGTTTGTTTCATGTATACTTGTAAACGATATTGCCATTTTCCAATAAATAAAGTCATTTCCTGAAAAAAAACGCAGGAAAAAGAGGAACAACCCAGGATTATCAAACCACCTCAACCCATAGACCGGCCCAGGTGGCTCACCTCAACTAACACTCGGAAAAGCATGTCAGGTTCTTGATGCCAGGCACGCTCTCGACATTGTCGCCTAGTGAGATATAGCACGCCACCGACGGTGTCCTCTTCCTCGTCCCCCTCTCTACTTCCCCACTACATGTAATCCGCAATCTGACTCCCCAGATCCTAAACAAAGCACCATCGATATCTTTAGTGTCTGAAGTGGAGAACCATCAAGGGACACTGTAAAACAAATTATTTGCAGGTACCAAGGTGCAGCTACTAATTTCCCTTCCAACCATATGAACCTTTGCCATACAAAACATTATTATGCAAAGCTATACATACATGAACATAGCTACGTACTCATTATACATTATCTTGCAGAACATTTTAGAACTACTGAAATAGCAGCTGATGGTAACGAAACACCGTTAGATTTTTCAACAAATAATCTCCAGCTGCTAATTTCTTGGGCGATTACAAACATACCCAGCGTCCATGTGTACAGGAATTATTTAGACAGGTCCCCAGGGCATGCTCACAGTCTATTCTATGTTACAGATAGCTTAGCTGTGCAAGAATTATCAGGGCAGTCTACTCTATGCAATTCAGTCAAGGTGTTGGTATCAATTACGATAACAGCGATGATACATGTGTGTGCTATATCCACCGGGAATTGAACTAAACTACTCGGGCCCCAATATTTCATAGTGAAAAATCAGTAGAAACTAAAAAGAATAAATTGTAATTAGTTTTGGTAGAAACATATTTCACATTAATTTTAATTAAGCAGAGCAGGGGAATTTCCTCAATGAGATGGGCCGGTGTGTTCAGAACCAATTGTGATCAGCAGAAAAAGATAAATTGTCAGGATGCCGACAACATGGATCAATGGAATAAATTCTCACAAATGAAATGACAGTGAAGGGGATATGAATCTTGACTCTGGATTGAACAAAGTAAATGGGATAAGCTCACCTTGCCGCAGAGAAGACGGACACCCAACTTCAATAAAAAAAGGCGAGTCCGCCAAGCAAAATCTGCAAGGGAAATCTTAATTTAGACATGGTACCACCTGAACATAGCAAGACATCCAGATGTCTAAAATGCACCTCACCTACTGGAATCACCCTCGCCTCAATGAAAGAAATATAGCGCAGTTCGACCCTGAATATGAAGCAAAAAGACATAACGAGACATGTTGAACCTGCAATGAATGAATGAATTGTTTGAACCTACACTGAATAGTTCATGTCCATCCATCCGTATGCTACTTTCTCATCAGAACGTCAATCCCAAAGATCTTCTGCTGGAAATATAACTTTATATTAGTCAGCTGACACAACACCTTAACTATCCAAGGGGTTTCCTAATACGCAACACTCTCAGAACATTTGAGGAACAAATCAAGGGAAGTTTTCAAATCAGCATTACATGTGTAAAGTCATAATCCCTGAACATGATAAATAGCGTAGTAGAAAATTTGAAAAGCGCAAAAATAGATATTAAAGATAGCACCATCGGGGCTAATGTACTATCTAAAAGTGCACTGATGCCTAGTATGTAAAGTTACCTAGAAAAACTCCAGCACATGAAAGGTGTGCCAAAATAAAGGGGAAACAACAATCCTCCTCAAGAAATGGTGCTGATAGGCAGACATATTCCTTTTCATGTACTGTGGTGCAAGAGTTCAGAAGAAATCAGGCTCACCTATCTTGGAAGGGTCCGACTGCTCTAGGGACATCAAGCCACAATATCTCCGGCCACTCAGAACCAAAACAATATGCCCTATCTTCAGTTTCAGACTTCCAGTCAAAGGAAACTGTATGGGCCAAAAATAATCTTCAGAGAACATAGCAAATAATAAATAAGCAAAAGGATCATCCCTGGAAATACAATACATGTTGCAAAACAGTCAAGGTCGTTTGAAAATATACACATCTTACCCTGCTGCTTGTAGTCCTCGACGACCTGCTCCTTCTTCCTGTCGTTGGCCGCGTCCCCTCCCCCGCAGCCATACCCCATTGCGGAGGAGTGCCGCTGCTTGCACTCCTCGATGGCATGCTCCTTCTCGTATTGTTATCCGCCTCTCACCCCCTGCAGCTCCACCCCAGACAGCATAAGGTCGCAATTTATATTCAGAGCTATTTGAAAAGTTTTGGTCCCAAATTTGTTTTCACTTTTAGTGCCAACAAAAATATAGATCTGCTCTGCAATTAATTTACATGACATGACGATGGCATCAATTCATATCCATCCATTACAACATGAACATTTATATTTTGTTCTGCGGAAAACAAACTGGACATATAAGGGAATATACTAAACCGAAACAGAAAAAAAAAATATGGCAATCTCTTTGCATAATCTGGAATGTAAAAAGGCATAGCTCCCAACTCAAGCTCTAATATAACCCAGACCTTTGCTACTTCTAGTAATTGTAACTAACTAACTATAACCGATAAAATTATCATCTGAAGAAGGGCAACAAAATTGTTCTCAGTTCTCAACTGAATGCCCATATCCATAAAATTAAAATGCTTCAAAAAGTATGAAAATGCACTCAAACGTGATAATGCTTTCTACTTCCTCCGTACCTAAATATTTGTCTTTTTAGAGATTCTAAATGGACTACCATATACGGATGTATATAGACATATTTTAGAATGTAGATTCACCCATTTTGATCCGTATGTAGTCACTTGTTGAAATCTCTAGAAAGACAAATATTTAGGAACGGAGGGAGTAGTAATCACTGCCTAGAACTGAGGTGACAATGCAACACATGTGTCAAGAGGAGAATGAGCAAGAGTGGATTTGGAGTTAAAGGAGAAACCAAATATGGGGACAGAAGGAGAATGAGCAAGAGTGGATCTGAAGGTAGGAGGAGAAACCAACCATGGGGCTCGTCAGCTCGATTCAAGCGTCGAATTCATCCGAGGGCCAACGTTCAGCGAGCGAGCACTCATGTTTAAGCACAATGCATATCCTACAAATTTAACAAAGATCAAGGGGGATATCAGTTATGCCAGCACCGCGCTCCCAAACTCGCATTTTGAGGTGTGAGCGAGACAAGACCTGAACAAATTCTACGGAAAGAAACTTATTTGATAAGAACACCAATGCAAGGGCATTGTGCAGAAGGTGGCCGTACTTCTGGAAAATATGAGGAATCGAATTGTGAAAATTTATCTTTCTGTTTTTGGTCCTATTGCTCAGAGTGTGGTATACCACTACACCAAAGAAAGCAATATCACACGGCAAACCTTATATTTTTCAACCGTCGCATAGAAGAATCATCTAAAGGAAGTAGACACATGCCATGGACTGACCTAAAATGAGTGGCTTCATCATGTGCAATTGCCTTGACCAAGAGGATATCTTGGGAGATGTAAGCAGGCTGGTATATATGTAAGCAATGAGATACATCAGTTGGCACCCAGCATGAGTTTTTTGACGTTACTTCTATATTACAGTAGCAAAGGGAGGGTCACATAACAACTCTTTTTTTTTAAATCTCAAGAGTTGCAAATGCATATGCATATCACATCACTTTTTTTTGTAACAAATATGGCCAATGGCCAATGTCTATATACTAATCAGGATCAAAATTCTAGAGGTTATTTAGTTAGTCTAAAATATCACATCATGTTTGGTTGAAACAATATGCTAAAATATTCAGTTTGCAAAGCACACTGCTAACATATGGGGGAGAAGGTGGCAGCTCACCTGCAGCAAGGAGCTAGCATCAGAAAAAGTAGGAGTTCATCCTTTAGCGTACTATGAACATGTCGCTGCTGCCTTGCACCTTGATGCACCGCCGCTGCCCATAGCAGATTAACATCCAATTGCTTTTGACCAATTATACATAACAAATTACTTGAATTAATACTTTGTAACTGATCAGCAAGAAGTAGCAACCAAATTCTAATAATGGAGAGCTGGGTCTAGGATGTATTACTCCTATTTCATACTAACTGTACCTACTGGGGAGAGCAGAAATTTTCACCTTGCAGTCATTTTCACTCCCGTACAACGCGCCCGAGCCCCAGCCTCGTCGCAGCTCCCGATCCAGGAGTGGATCGAGCCGCCGCCAACCTCCAAGTCGCGTCCAGGTCGGGCCCGTCCTCTCCGGCGCCGGCCGATGACCCTCTCTCCTGTCAGCCGCCGCACCTCCCTTTCCTCTTTCCTCTCTCTTTCTCCCTCCTCTCCTTCCTTCTCTCTCTCCCCCTCATTTTGTCTCTCAGCTAGGGTTCGTGCGCGAGGAGGGGCGCAGGCCGACGCCGGTGTAGGCCGACGCCGGCCGGTCACCCTCTCCCGTCCGCTGCCGGACCTCCCTCTCCTCTCCTCTCCTCTCCCCTTTCTCTCCCTCTCATCTTCCTATCTCTCTCTCCTAGGGTTCGTGCGGGATGACGGGACCGGAGTGTGCACGGCGTGCGGGACGAGGGGATTGGGTTGCGTTCGGTGCGGGCGCGGCGCGCGGATGGGACAAATTCTCTCTCACCCGGCCGCCGCTTACCCAGCCAATACAGACACAAAAAGAGCCCATCAGTCATTGGACAGAAAAATGAACTGTGGGGTGAAAATAATTTAACCGCAAGTGAAGATCCAACGGCTGAGGCGCGCCAGAAAGATAGATTGGACCGTCGACAATTCTCCAATCGGGGAAGCCTTGTGAAGGTAAGTTAGCTAGCCTCTTTATAGTTTTAAATATGTTATTTTGTGCTCACTACTAAATCACAAATCATTGTTAATTAAAATTGGCTTTGATATACCTTGGGATCTGGGTGGATTCATTACTTGAGCACTTTATGCGTAGCTTAATGGCTTTACAGAAAGTGTTGTCAGAGAGACAACCTGTAAGTTTTAGAGAGTCATTTATTTCTGTTGAGTGCTTTTATATGGTTTAAAAACAAAAAAAACATAGAGGAACCCAAAACTTTTCAAAAAAGAAAATGAAAGTGAGAGAGAAAAACATTGTTGAAGTGGGAGAGCTCCTTGAACTTTGTTCATGCTCACGGAAACTTTGTGAATCTTGATTACAGAAACTTTCTCAACAAAAATAATTATCCCCTTGTACAATTCCATTTTATTATAAAAATAATGTGCCAAGATTTGCTTTTAGGATGTTTACATTGCTTGTTGGTCTGTGCGATGGAGAACAGAAACTTTGGTTGTAGTGCGCGATTTTACATTTTTTTACTGGAACGTCAAACAGTTCTGAAACTTTTTGCACTGTCTTTCTATACAAATTTTTTGTTTTTCCTAATTTTTTCAGAATTTTTGGAATACCAGAAGTATGGTGAATATTCAGATTACTACAGACTGTCCTGTTTAAGACAGATTCTATTTTTGATGCGTTGGCTGTGCTTATGGCGGAAGTTAATCCGCCGGATCAGAATGTTCACAACGCGGAGATCGCAAAGGTAAAGGAACAGATCACCCAGGCCAAGGCGGATCTCGCGGCTGAGGACACCAAGATGGCCGCAGAGCGGGCCGCTTTAGACGCACAGGCCTACAGGCTTATGTTGGACCAGAGCGCGTCGCATGAAGTCATGAGGAGCTTTTTGTTGAGTTTTGTGTGGATGAAGTGTTCGAAGATCGAGGATGTCTTGATGTGAGGAGAAGTGGGAGAGGCAAGAGCTCAAGCTTTGGGATGCCCAAGGCACCCTAATTAAATATTCAAGGAGACTCAAGCATCCAAGCTTGGGGATGCCCCGGAAGGCATCCCATCTTTCTTCAACAAATATCGGTATGTTTTCGGATTCGTTTCGTTCATGCGATATGTGCAAATCTTGAAGCGTCTTTTGCATTTAATTTTCACTTTTCTTTTATGCACCATGCTAGTATGAGATAGTCCTTGGTTGATTTATACAATTCTGATTGCACTTCACTTATATCTTTTGAGTATGGCTTTATAGAATGCTTCATGTGCTTCGCTTATATCATTTGAAGTATGGATTGCACACATAGAAAACCGCCATTTGTAGAATGCTCTTTTGCTTCACTTATATTTGTTAGAGAGTGGGCATATCTTTTATAGAAAGAATTAAACTCTCTTACTTCACTTATATCTATTTAGAGAGATGACAGGATTTAGTCATTCACATGGTTAGTCATAAAATCCTACATAAAACTTGTAGATCACTGAATATGATATATTTGATTCCTTGCAATAGTTTTGCGATATAAATATGGTGATATTAGAGTCTTGACAGTGGGTAGTTGTGAATTGTAGAAATACTTGTGTTGAAGTTTGTGATTCATGTAGCATGCACATATGGTGAACCGTTATGTGATGAAGTCGGAGCATGATTTATTTATTGATTGTCTTTTTTATGAGTGGCGGTCGGGAACGAGCGATGGTCTTTTCCTACCAATCTATCCCCTAGAAGCATACATGTAGTACTTTGTTTTAATGACTAATAGATTTTTGCAATAAGTATGTGAGTTCTTTATGACTAATGTTGAGTCCATGGATTATACGCACTCTCACCCTTCCATCATTGCTAGACTCTTCGGTACCATGCATTGTACCATGCATTGCCCTTTCTCACCTCGAGAGTTGGTGACTTCGTCGGTGCATCCAAACCCCGTGATACAATACGCTCTATCACACATAAGCCTCCCTATATCTTCCTCAAAACAGCCACCATACCTACCTATTATGGCATTTCCATATCCATTCCAAGATATATTGCCATGCAACTTCCATCATCATCATATACATGACTTGAACATTTATTGTCATATTGCTTTGCATGATTGTAAGATAGCTAGCATGATGTTTTCATGGCTTGTCCGTTTTTTGATGTCATTACTACGCTAGATCATTGCACATCTCGGTACACCGCCGAAGGCATTCATATAGAGTCATATCTTTGTTTTAGACATCGAGTTGTAAGTAAATAAAAGTGTGATGCTCATCATTATTATAGCATTGCCCCAGCGAGGAAAGAATGATGAAGACTATGACTCCCCCACAAGTCGGGATGAGGCTCCGGACTTTAAAAAAAATAGGCCAAAGAAGCCCAAATAAAAAAGGAGGCCAAAGAAGCCCACCAAAACAAAAAAAAGAAAAAAATGAGAGAAAAAGAGAGAAGGGGCAATGTTACCATCTTTTTACCACACCTGTGCTTCAGAGTAGCACCATGTTCTTCATATAGAGAGTCTCTTGAGTTATCACTTTCATATACTAGTGGGAATTTTCATTATAGAACTTGGCTTGTATATTCCGATGACGGGCTTCCTCAAATGCCTGAGGTATTCGTGAGCAAGAAAGTTGGATGCACGCCCACTTAGTTTCCAGTTTGAGCGTTCATACACTTATAGCTCTTAGTGCATCCGTTGCATGGCAATCCATACTCCTCACATTGACATCAATTAATGGGCATCTCCATAGCCCATTGATTGGCCGTGTCAGTGTGGGACTTTCTTCCTTTTTGTCTTCTCCACACAACATCTTGTTGGAAATATGCCCTAGAGGCAATAATAAAAGTGTTATTATTATATTTCTTTGTTCATGATAATAGTCTTTTATTCATGCTATAACTGTATTATCCGGAAATCGTAATACACCTGTGAATACATAGACCACAATATGTCCCTAGTGAGCCTCTAGTTGACTAGCTCGTTGTGATTAACAGATAGTCATGGTTTCTTGGCTATGGACATTGGGTGTCGTTGATAACGGGATCACATCATTAGGAGAATGATGTGATGGACAAGACCCAATCCTAAGACTAGCACAAAAGATCGTGTAGTTCATTTGCTAGAGCTTTGCCAATGTCAAGTATCTCTTCCTTCGACCATGAGAGCGTGTAACTCCTGGATACCGTAGGAGTGCTTTGGGTGTATCAAACGTCACAACGTAACTGGGTGACTATAAAGGTGCACTACAGGTATCTCCGAAAGTATCTATTGTTTTATGCGGATCGAGACTGGGATTTGTCACTCCGTGTAAACGAAGAGGTATCTCTGGGCCCACTCGGTAGGACATCATCATAATGTGCACAATGTGACCAAGGGGTTGATCACGGGATGATGTGTTACGGAACGAGTAAAGAGACTTGCCAGTAACGAGATTGAACAAGGTATCGGTATACCGACGATCGAATCTTGGGCAAGTACAATACCGCTAGACAAAGGGAATTGAATACGGGATTGATTAAGTCCTTGACATCGTGGTTCATCCGATGAGATCATCGTGGAACATGTGGGAGCCATCATGGGTATCCAGATCCCGCTGTTGGTTATTGACCGGAGAACGTCTCGGTCATGTCTGCATGTCTCCCGAACCCGTAGGGTCTACACACTTAAGGTTCGATGACGCTAGGGTTATAAAGGAAGTTTGTATGTGGTTACCGAATGTTGTTCGGAGTCCCGGATGAGATCCCGGACGTCACGAGGAGTTCCGGAATGGTACGGAGGTAAAGATTTATATATGGAAAGTCCTGTTTTGGTCACCGGAAAAGTTTCGGGCGATATCGATAATGTACCGGGACCACCGGGAGGGTCCCGGGGGTCCACCAAGTGGGGCCACCTGCCCCAGAAGGTTGCGTGGGCCAAGTGTGGGAGGGGACCAGCCCCTAGGAGGGCTGGTGCGCCCCCCACAAGGGTGCAAGGCGCAAGGGAGAGTGGGAGGGGGCAAACCCTAGTCCAGATGGGCCTTAAGGCCCATATTGGTGCGCCTCCCTCTCCTCTCCCCCTTGGCCGCCTCCCCTTTGCCATCTAGGGCTGGCCGCACCCCTTGGGGGTGGGAAACCCTAAAGGGGGCGCAGCCCCCCCTTCCCCCTATATATAGATGAGGTTTGGGGCTGCCATACAGATGAGTTCTATCCCTCTTGGTGCAGCCCTACCTCTCTCCCTACTCCTCCTCTCCCATGGTGCTTAGCGAAGCCCTGCTGGATTGCCACGCTCCTCCATCACCACCACGCCGTTGTGCTGCTGTTGGATGGAGTCTTCCTCAACCTCTCCCTCTCTCCTTGCTGGATCAAGGCGTGGGAGACGTCACCGGGCTGTACGTGTGTTGAACGTGGAGGTGACGTCCGTTCGGCACTTGATCATCGGTGATTTGAATCACGACGAGAACGACTCCATCAACCCCGTTCACTTGAACGTTTCCGCTTAGCGATCTACAAGGGTATGTAGATGCACTCTCCTTCTACTCGTTGCTGGTCTCTCCATAGATAGATCTTGGTGACACGTAGGAAAATTTTGAATTTCTGCTACGTTCCCCAACAGTGGCATCATGAGCTAGGTCTATTGCGTAGATTCTTTGCACGAGTAGAACACAAAGTAGTTGTGGGCGTTGATTTTGTTCAATATGCTTACCGTTACTAGTCCAATCTTGTTTCGACGGTATTGTGGGATGAAGCGGCCCGGACCGACCTTACACGTACTCTTACATGAGACAGGTTCCACCGATTGACATGCACTTGGTGCATAAGGTGGCTAGCGGGTGCCAGTCTCTCCCACTTTAGTCGGAACGGATTCGATGAAAAGGGTCCTTATGAAGGGTAAATAGCAATTGGCATATCACGTTGTGGTTTTGCGTAGGTAAGAAACGTTCTTGCTAGAAACCCATAGCAGCCACGTAAAACATGCAAACAACAATTAGAGGACGTCTAACTTGTTTTTGCAGGGTATGCTATGTGATGTGATATGGCCAAAAGGATGTGATGAATGATATATGTGATGTATGAGATTGATCATGTTCTTGTAATAGGATTCACGACTTGCATGTCGATGAGTATGACAACCGGCAGGAGCCATAGGAGTTGTCTTTATTTATTGTATGACCCGCGTGTCATTGAAGAACGCCATGTAAACTACTTTACTTTATTGCTAAACGCGTTAGTCATAGAAGTAGGTCATTGGCGTGACAACTTCATGAAGACACAATGATGGAGATCATGATGATGGAGATCATGGTGTCATGCCGGTGACAAGATGATCATGGAGCCCCGAAGATGAAGATCAAAGGAGCTATATGATATTGGCCATATCATGTCACTACTCTATTTGATTGCATGTGATGTTTATCATGTTTATGCATCTTGTTTGCTTAGAACGACGGTAGTAAATAAGATGATCCCTTACAACAATTTCAAGAAGTGTTCTCCCCTAATTGTGCACCGTTGCTACAGTTCGTCGCTTCTAAGCACCACGTGATGATCGGGTGTGATGGATTCTTACGTTCACATACAGCGGGTGTAAGACAGTTTTACACAACGAAAACACTTAGGGTTAACTTGACGAGCCTAGCATGTACAGACATGGCCTCGGAACACGGAGACCGAAAGGTCGAGCATGAGTCGTATAGCAGATACGATCAACATGAAGATGTTCACCGATGATGACTAGTCCGTCTCACATGATGATCGGACACGGCCTAGTTGACTCGGATCATGTAATCACTTAGATGACCAGAGGGATGTCTATCTGAGTGGGAGTTCATAAGATGAACTTAATTATCTTGAACATAGTCAAAAGACCTTTTTGCAAATTATGTCGTAGCTCGCGCTTTAGTTCTACTGTTTTAGATATGTTCCTAGAGAAAATATAGTTGAAAGTTGACAGTAGCGATTATGCGATCAGTAGAAAGCTTATGTCCTTAATGCACCGCTTAGTGTGCTGAACCCCAAACATCGTTTGTGGATGTTTCGAACATCGAACATACACGTTTTGATAACTACGTGATAGTTCAGTTAAATGGTTTAAGTAGAGGCACCAAAGACGTTTTCGAAACGTCACGAAACATATGAGATGTTTCGAGGGCTGAAATTGGGATTTCAGGCTCGTGCCCACATCAAGAGGTATAAGACCTCCGACGATTTTCTTAGCCTGCAAACTAAGGAGAGAAGCTCAATTGTTGAGCTTGTGCTCAGATTGTCTGAGTGCAACAATCACTTGAATCAAGTGGGAGTTGATCTTCCAGATGAAATAGTGATAGTTCCTCCGAAGTCATTACCACCAAGCTGCTAGAGCTTCGTGATGAACTATAATATATCAAGGACATATATGATGATCCTTGAGATATTCGCGATGTTTGACTCCGCGAAAGTAGAAATCAAAAGGGAGCATCAATCGTTGATGGTTAGTAAAACCACTAGTTTCAAGAAGGGCAAGGGCAAGAAGGGATACTTCATGAAACGGCAAATCAGCTGCTGCTCTAATGAAGAAACCCGAGGTTAAACCCAAACCCGAGACTAAGTGCTTCTGTAATAAGGGGAACAACCACTAGAGCAAGATTACCCTAGATACTTGGTGGATGAGAAGGCTGGCAAGGTCGATAGAAGTATATTGGATGTACATTATGTTAATGTGTACTTTACTAGTACTCCTAGTAGCACCAGGGTATTAAGATACCGGTTCAGTTGCTAAGTGTTAGTAACTCGAAATAAAAAAAGCTACGAAATAAAAGGAGACTAGCTAAAGGTGAGCTGACAATATGTGTTGGAAGTGTTTCCAAGGTTGATGTGATCAAGCATCGCACGCTCCCTCTACCACCGAGATTGGTGTTTGCGTTGAGCATAGACATGATTGGATTATGTCTATCGCAATACGGTTATTCATTTAAGGAGAATAATGGTTACTCTATTTATTTGAATAATACCTTCGATGGTCTTGCACCTAAATAAATGGTTTATTGAATCTCGATCGTAGTGATACACATTTTCATGCCAAAAGACATAAGATAGTAATGATAGTACCACTTACTTGTGGCACTGCCATGTAAGTCATATTGGTGTAAAACGCATGAAGAAGCTCCATGTTGATGGATCTTTGGACTCACTCGTTTTTGAAAAGTTTGAGACATGCAAACCATGTCCATTGGTGTTTACGCATGAAGAAACTCCATATAGATGGATCATTTGGACTCACTTGATTTTGAACCACTTGAGATATGCAAATCATACCACATGGGCAAGATGACTGAAAAGCCTCGTTTTCAGTAAGATGGAACAAGATAGCAACTTGTTGGAAGTAACACATTTTGATGTGTCCAGTCCAATGAGTACTGAGGTATGCAGTGAATATCGTTATGTTCTTACTTCACAGATGATTCGAGTAGATGTTGAGAATATTTACTTGATGAAACACAAGTCTGAATTATTGAATGGTTCAAGTAATTTCAGAGTGAAGTAGCAGATCATTGTGACAAGAGGATAAAATGTCTATGATATGATCATAGAGATGAATATCTGAGTTACGAGTTTTGGCACACAATTAAGACATTGTGGAAATTGTTTCGCAATTAATACCGCCTGGAACACCATAATGTGATGGTGTGTCCGAACATCATAGTTGCACCCTATTGGATATGGTGCGTACCATGATGTCTCTTATCGAATTACCACTATCGTTCATGGGATAGGCATTAGAGACAACCACATTCACTTTAAATAGGGCACCACATAATTCCGATGAGATGACACCGTATGAATTATGGTTTAGAGAAACCTAAGTTGTCGTTTCTTAAAAGTTTGGGGCTGCGACGCTTATATGAAAAAGTTTCAGGTTGATAAGCTCGAACCCAAAGCGGATAAAATACATCTTCATAGGACACCCAAAACAGTTGGGTATACCTCCTAATTCAGATCCGAAAGCAATATGAATTGTTTCTAGAATCGGGTCCTTTCTCGAGGAAAGGTTTCTCTCAAAAGAGTTGAGTGGGAGGATGGTGGAGACTTGATGAGGTTATTGAACCGTCTCTTCAACTAGTGTGTGACAGGGCACAGGGAGTTGTTCCTGTGGCACCTACACCAATTGAAGTGGAAGCTTATGATAGTGATCATGAAACTTCGGATCAAGTCACTACCAAACCTCGTAGGATGACAAGGATGCGTACTACTTCAGAGTGGTACGTAATCCTGTCTTGGAAGTCATGTTGCTAGACAACAATGAGCCTACGAGCTATGGAGAAGCGATGGTGGGCCCAAATTCTGACGAATGGTTAGAAGCCATGAAATCCGAGATAGGATTCATGTATCAGAACAAAGCATGGACTTTGGTGGACTTGCCCGATGATCGGCAAGCCATTGAGATAAATGGATCTTTAAGAAGAAGACGGACGTGGATGGTAATGTCACCATCTATGAAGCTCGACTTGTGGCGAAGAGTTTTTCACAAGTTCAAGGAGTTGACTATGATGAGATTTTCTCATACGTAGCGATGCTTAAGTCCGTCGGATTCATGTTAGCATTAGCTGCATTTATGAAATCTGGCAAATGGATATCAAAACGAGTTTCCTTACCAGTTTTCGTAAGGAAAGGTTGTATGTAATACAATCAGAAAGTTTTTGTCGATCCTAAGGATGCTAAAAGGTATGCTAGCTCCAGCGATCCTTCTAAGGACTGGAGTGAGCATCTCGGAGTTGGAATGTATGCTTTGATGATGATCAAAGATTTTGGGTTTGTACAAAGTTTATGAGAAACTTGTATTTCCAAAGAAGTGAGTGGGAGCACTATAGAAATTCTGATGAGTATATGTTGTTGACATATTGATGATCAGAAATGATGTAGAATTTCTAGAAAGCATATAGGGTTATTTGAAAGGTGTTTTTCAATGGAAAGCCTGGATTAAGCTACTTGAACATTGAGCATCAAGATCTATAAGGATAGATCAAAATGCTTAATAATACTTTCAAATGAGCACATACCTTGACATGATCTTGAAGGTGTTCAAGATGGACCAGTCAAAGAAGGAGTTCTTGCCTGAGTTGTAAGGTACAAAGTTAAGACTTAAAGCTCGACCACGGCAGAATAGAGAGAAAGGACGAAGGTCGTCCCCTATGCTTAAGATGTAGGCTCTTCAGTATGCTATGCTGTGTACCGCACCTGAAGTGTGCCTTGCCATGAGTCAGTCAAGGGGTACAAGAGTGATCCAAGAATGGCTCACAGGACAGCGGTCAAAGTTATCCTTAGTAACTAGTGGACTAAGGAATTTTCTCGATTATGGAAGTGGTAAAAGAGTTCGTCGTAAAGGGTTATGTCGATGCAAGCTTGACACCTATCCGGATAGCTCTGAATAGAGAGACCGGATACATATAATGGAGCAATAATTTAGAATAGCTCCAAGTAGAACAGTTATTTGGAATAGCTCCAAATAGAACGTGGGAGCTACATCTAGGAGATGACATAGAGATTTGTAAAGCACACACGGATCTGAAAGGTTCAGACCCGTTGACTAAAACCTCTCTCACAAGCAGAACATGACCAAACCCCAGATCTCATTGAGTCTTGATCACATGATGATGTGAACTAGTTTAGTGACACTAGTAAACTCTTTGGACGTTGGTCACATGGTGATGTGACCTGTCAGTGTTAATCACATGGTGATGTGAACTAGATTATTGACTCTAGTGCAAGTGGGAGACTGTTGGAAATATGCCCTAGAGGCAATAATAAAAGTGTTATTATTATATTTCTTTGTTCATGATAATAGTCTTTTATTCATGCTATAACTGTATTATCCGGAAATCGTAATACACCTGTGAATACATAGACCACAATATGTCCCTAGTGAGCCTCTAGTTGACTAGCTCGTTGTGATCAACAGATAGTCATGGTTTCCTGGCTATGGACATTGGATGTCGTTGATAACGGGATCACATCATTAGGAGAATGATGTGATGGACAAGACCCAATCCTAAGACTAGCACAAAAGATCGTGTAGTTCATTTGCTAGAGCTTTGCCAATGTCAAGTATCTCTTCCTTCGACCATGAGAGCGTGTAACTCCTGGATACCGTAGGAGTGCTTTGGGTGTATCAAACGTCACAACGTAACTGGGTGACTATAAAGGTGCACTACAGGTATCTCCGAAAGTATCTATTGTTTTATGCGGATCGAGACTGGGATTTGTCACTCCGTGTAAACGGAGAGGTATCTTTGGGCCCACTCGGTAGGACATCATCATAATGTGCACAATGTGACCAAGGGGTTGATCACGGGATGATGTGTTACGGAACGAGTAAAGAGACTTGCCGGTAACGAGATTGAACAAGGTATCGGTATACCGACGATCGAATCTCGGGCAAGTACAATACCGCTAGACAAAGGGAATTGAATACGGGATTGATTAAGTCCTTGACATCGTGGTTCATCCGATGAGATCATCGTGGAACATGTGGGAGCCATCATGGGTATCCGGATCCCGCTATTGGTTATTGACCGGAGAACGTCTCGGTCATGTCTGCATGTCTCCCGAACCCGTAGGGTCTACACACTTAAGGTTCGATGACGCTAGGGTTATAAAGGAAGTTTGTATGTGGTTACCGAATGTTGTTCGGAGTCCCGGATGAGATCCCGGACGCCATGAGGAGTTCCGGAATGGTCCGGAGGTAAAGATTTATAGATGGGAAGTCCTGTTTTGGTCACTGGAAAAGTTTCGGGCGATATCGGTAATGTACCGAGACCACCGGGAGGGTCCCGGGGGTCCACCAAGTGGGGCCACCTGCCCCAGAAGGTTGCGTGGGCCAAGTGTGAGAGGGGACCAGCCCCTAGGAGGGCTGGTGCGCCCCCCACAAGGGTGCAAGGCGCAAGGGAGAGTGGGAGGGGGCAAACCCTAGTCCAGATGGGCCTTAAGGCCCATATTGGTGCGCCTCCCTCTCCTCTCCCCCCTTGGCCGCCTCCCCTTTGCCATCTAGGGCTGGCCGCACCCCTTGGGGGTGGGAAACCCTAAAGGGGGCGCAGCCCCCCCTTCCCCCTATATATAGATGAGGTTTGGGGCTGCCATACAGATGAGTTCTATCCCTCTTGGTGCAGCCCTACCTCTCTCCCTACTCCTCCTCTCCCATGGTGCTTGGCGAAGCCCTGCTGGATTGCCACGCTCCTCCATCACCACCACGATGTTGTGCTGCTGTTGGATGGAGTCTTCCTCAACCTCTCCCTCTCTCCTTGCTGGATCAAGGCGTGGGAGACGTCACCGGGCTGTACGTGTGTTGAACGCGGAGGTGCCGTCCGTTCGGCACTTGATCATCGGTGATTTGAATCACGACGAGAATGACTCCATCAACCCCGTTCACTTGAACGTTTCCGCTTAGCGATCTACAAGGGTATGTAGATGCACTCTCCTTCTACTCGTTGCTGGTCTCTCCATAGATAGATCTTGGTGACACGTAGGAAAATTTTGAATTTCTGCTACGTTCCCCAACACATCTACCATCATATTCTATTCCACCTATGGTGCTATATCCATGGCTCACACTCATGTATTGCGTGAAAGTTGAAAAGGTTTGAGAACATCAAAAGTATGAAATAATTGCTTGGCTTGTCATCGGGGTTGTGCATGCTTTGAATATTTTGTGTGGTGAAGATGGAGTATAGCCACACCATACGATTTTGTAGGGATAACTTTCTTTGGCCATGTTATTTTGAAAAGACATGATTGCTTTATTAGTATGCTTGAAGTATTATTGTATCAATGTCAAATGATAGACTATTGCTTTGAATAACTCGTGTATTAATATTCATGCCATGATTAAATTACATGATCGAGATTATGCTAGGTAGCATTCCACATCAAAAATTATCTTTTTTATCATTTACCTACTCGAGGACGAGCAGGAATTAAGCTTGGGGATGCTGATACGTCTCCGTCGTATCTATAATTTTTTATTGTTCCATGCCAATATTATACAACTTCCATATACTTTTGGCAACTTTTTATACTATGTTTGGGACTAAGATATCGATCAAGTGCCTAGTGCCAGTTCCTGTTTGTTGCATGTTTTTTGTTTCGCAGAAAATCCATATCAAACGGAGTCCAAACGGGATAAAAACTGACGGGGATTTTTTTGGAATATATGTGAATTTTGGGAAGTGGAATCAATGCGAGACGATGCTCGAGGGGCCCACGAGGCACGGGGCGCGCCCTAGGGGGGGCAGGCGTGCCCCTGACCCTCGTGGCCACCCCGTAAGGCGGTTGATGCCCTTCTTTCGCCGCAAGAAAGCTAATATATGAATAAAAATCATGTCCAAAATTCAGCCCAATCGGAGTTACGGATCTCCGGGATATAAGAAACGGTGAAAGGGCAGAATCTGGAACGCAGAAACAGAGAGAGACAGAGAGACAGATCCAATCTCGGAGGGGCTCTCGCCCCTCCGCCACCATGGAGGCCATGGACCAAAGGGGAAACCCTTCTCCCATCTAGGGAGAAGGTCAAGGAAGAAGAAGAAGAAGGGGAGCTCTCTCCCCCTCTCTCCCGGTGGCGTCGGAACACCGTTGGGGCCATCATCATCACCGCAATCTACACCAACAACTTCACCGCCATCATCACCAACTATTTCCCCCCTCTATGCAGAGGTGTAACCCCTCTTTTACCCGCTGTAATCTCTACTTAAACATGGTAATCAACGCTATATATTATTTCCCAATGATGTATGGCTATCCTAGGATGTTTGAGTAGATTCGTTTTGTCCTATGGGTTAATTGATGATCGTGATTGGTTTGAGTCGCATGTTTTATTATTGGTGCTGTCCTATGGTGCTTTCCGTGTCGCGCAAGCGTGAGGGATCCCCGCTGTAAGGTTTGCAATATGTTCATGATTTTCTTATGGTGGGTGGCGTGAGTGACAGAAGCACAGACCCGAGTAAGTAGGTTGTTTGCGTATGGGAGTAAAGAGGACTTGATGCCTTATAATGCTATGGTTGAGTTTTACCTTAATGATCTTTAGTAGTTGTGGATGCTTGCTAGAGTTCCAATCATAAGTGCATATGATTCAAGAAGAGAAAGTATGTTAGCTTATGTCTCTCCCTCAAATAAAATTGCAATAATGATTATCGGTCCAGTTATCGATTGTCTAGGGACAAATAACTTTCTTGTGTGACAACAAGCTCTCTACTAAAACTAACTTAGTTGTGTCTTCGTCTAAACAGCCCCTACTTTTTATTTACGCACTCTTTATTATCTTGCAAACATATTTAATAACACCTACAAAGTACTTCTAGTTTCATACTAGTTCTAGGTAAAGCGGACGTTAAGCATGCGTAGAGTTGTATCGGTGGTCGATAGAACTTGAGGGAATATTTGTTCTACCTTTAGCTCCTCGTTGGGTTCGACACTCTTACTCACCGAAAGAGGCTACAGTTGATCCCCTATACTTGTGGGTTATCAACAGCCCTCTGATGCCCATCTTTGGTTATATGGAGTCTTTCGTCGAGGAAAAAAATCATAAGCAAGCTTTCGGGAAGAAACTCCGCCGCCACAAGGCAGAACCTTGACGGAACCAATCTAGAGCTTCGGCGAAGCTGTTCTGCCGGGGAAACTTTCCCCCGGGAGGGGGAAATCATCACCAACGACCCTCTCATCGGGAGGGGGTCAATCTCTTGTATCGAATCTTTGTCCCAAAGCCTCAGATTGGTACCTGTGGGTTGCTAGTAGTGTTGATTACTCCTTGTAGTTGATGCTAGTTGGTTTACTTGGTGGAAGATCATATATTCAGATCCATTATGCATATTAATATCCCTCTGATTATGAATATGAATATGATTTGTGAGTAGTTATGTTTGTTCCTAAGGACATGGGAGAAGTCTTGCTATAAGTAGTCATGTGAATTTGGTATTCGTTCGATATTTTGATGAGATGTATGTTTTCTTTCCTCTAGTGGTGTCATGTGAATATCGACTACATGACACTTCACCATTGTTTGGGCCTAGGGGAAGGCATTGGGAAGTAATAAGTAGATGATGGGTTGCTAGAGTGACAAAAGTTTAAACCCTAGTTTATGTGTTGCTTCGTAAGGGGCTGATTTGGATCCATATGTTTCATGCTATGGTTAGGTTTACCTTAATGCTTCTGTTGTAGTTGCGGATGCTTGCAATAGGGGTTAATCATAAGTGGGATGCTTGTCCAAGGAAGGGCAGTACCCAAGCACCAGTCCACCCACATATCAAATTATCAAAGTATCGAACGCGAATCATATGAACGTGATGAAAACTAGCTTGACGATAATTCCCATGTGTCCTCGGGAGCGCTTTTCTTTATATAAGAGTTTGTCCAGGCTTGTCCTTTGCTACAAAAAATATTGGGCCATCTTGTGCATCTTATTTACTTTTATTACTTGTTACCCGTTACAAAATACCTTATCACAAAACTATCTGTTACCGATAATTTCAGTGCTTGCAGAGAATACCTTACTGAAAACTGCTTATCATTTCCTTCTGCTCCTTGTTGGGTTCGACACTCTTACTTATCGAAAGGACTACGATAGATCCCCTACACTTGCGGGTCATCATTGAGCGGACCCTTGGCGCATGGCGCTTGAGCGCCACGGATCAAGATAGGCATGTCAGCACCGAGAGGCTGCAGCTCGCCGCACAACATGATCGATGGCGCGCCGCAGAGTAAGCTAGGCGCATCCGCGCCGATAGGGTGCGGCTCGCCGCATGGCGAGACCATTGGAGCGCCGCAGAGCAAGAGGCATGGTGCGTCGCACCGCAAGAGCGGATCCATCGGTGCTTGCCTGCTGTCGACACGGCGTCGCAGCTGGGTACATGTCCCGTCAATACCCCCGTTCCTTGCCGGGAGTGGGCAGAGGCCCTCTACGTCGTACTTGCACCATAGGCCGGCCACGTCGTACTTGCATGAACGCCGCCGCGCCATTCGCCTTGTCCGCGTCCCGCTCGATGCCAACGCGTTGGTCGGTAGGCTTGCCCGCCTCCTTGGCCCATGTGTCCACCTGGGCGCAGTAGAAGAACATGGTTGTTGCATCCTCAAGCTGGTGATCTCCGATGAAATAGCCAACTTGGAGCTCGAGATCGCGCTCCAGATATACCGCGCGTGTCGAACACTTGGACGAACGCCTGCACAAGTTTAGGCAGAGCCAAGAGCTACCGTAGGCAAGGGTTGCTGGTCATGGTCTCATCGAATCATTTTATTTTGTTGAGTCGTTTCGACGTGGATAGCTATGTATTAACAGCAATCATAATATTGCGTTGTTAATTGCTCTGTTTCAATGTGTGTACTCTGTTTTATGTTCTTATATGTTCTATTTCAATGTGTGTGTGTATGCTTTCCATACTGTATATATGGATGATAACAGCTAGATTCAAATTAGTATTAAAAACTGATAGAAAATGTAATTCATAATATATATATATATATATATATACATTAATTGTTCATTAGTTCATCACAGAATATATATAATATCATCACATATACGTGATGGTACTTAACGTACAATGCATAAAATTGAAAACGAACAATACTAAAACTAATAATCCCTCCTGATGCGCGGCATCTTCCCAGCGCAGAGGCAGTACTCCGCCTCCTCCGCCTCGCAGCTCTTGACATACCGATCTGCCTCTTGCTGGCGGACGAGCGCAAACGATCTTGTCATTTTATTGGGCGTCCACCGGAGCTCCTTATCGGTGGCACGCTGGAGCTTATCGGCCCACTTCCACGCAGCGATGAGGCGCCTAGCGCCTTTGATCTTCCTCGCGAAATACCCGTCTTCGTACACCTCCTCCACACGACGACGCGCCCGCCCCAAAGCTCCACCTTCTCCTTTTCCCAGGTGGCATCACGGGCTTCACAAGCCGCCTGGTACCTGGCTTCCTCCTCCGCCATATCCTTCTTGAACGCCACTTGCCTGGCTTTCTCAGCCGGCGGCAGTGACTTCCACAGACAAAAATTGTACTGGCCCCAAAACCAATCCAAAGATGGGGGTCCCGCGCAACCTCGTCCGGCGGCGCGTAGGGGTCCTCCTCGTCGCTGCTCTTCGGCTGAGCGTCCTCGGGGGGCGGTGACTCCTCGCCGGCGCGTGGGCAGATCGGCGGCGCCATAGCAGAACTTTGAGAGAAAGAGAGAGAGCGAGGGGAGGATGTAGATGAGAATCCAGGTGGAATGATGTAAGCAAGGTAGTATTTATTGGTGGCCGGAATCTAGATCGACGGGAACTGTACACACGCCGATCGCTGGAATTTACGAGTACTATAGTTTGAATTACACACGATTCCTGCATTAGAATCCGTGTGTGAACATAATAGCTGACGGTTTCCAATACAGAATCGTGTCTGATTAATAACCCCCGCTATTCACCTTCCAAACCTCGAGGCGCGAAATAGAGTGCCAATCGTGTGGGGGCAGTTGTCTTGCCAGATCTTTACATTTTCTTTTTTGAACACCAGATATTTACATCGTCTGAAGATTTTTTAACTCGCACACAAGTACACAAAAAAATGATTTTTCAAACCGTTATGGTTAGCCGTTGCATGTAGATGTAGTTCAAATTTGAATTACGGTGATTAAATGGCTAAAAATCACTTAAATGTCTTTAAAAGGTCAAATGACCCCTAAAATTTTCCAAATTTTCACACGACAGTTGTATTAGTGCACGTTAAACATAGAAAAAATTGAAGGCCATAAGGGGAAGCTATCTCCCGTTCGTCATCAAACATGCATTGTTCCCTCTCGGAATCACTAGCCTTCTAGTGAGTTGCTCTGGTTTGTGAAGGGGTGTGTGTCCAAACGTTCATCGAACAGACCAATTTTTTATCACATCATCTTGGTGGCATGACATTACATCAAGCAAGGTTTCATGTTTTTTTGATCATTTTTATTTTTTTGGAGTTTAAATGCCATGACACTTCATGCATGTACATGTGTCCATGCCGTAAGACCAATATGTTTGAAAATTCTTCTAATTTATTGCACATGGAATTAACTCGCAAACAAGTATGCAAATATGATTTTTCAAACCGTTATGGTTAGCCATTGCATGTAGATGTAGTTCAAATTTGAATTATGGTCAATAAATGGCTAGAAAATCACTTAAATGTCTTTAAAAGGTCAAATGACCCCTGAAATTTTCCAAATTTTCACATGACAGTTGTATTAGTGCATGTTAAACATAGAAAAAATTGAAGGGCGTAAGGGTAAGCTATCTCCCGTTCGTCATCAAACATGCATTGCTCCCTCTCGGAACCACTAGCCTTCTAGTGGGTTGCTCCGGTTTGTGAGACGTGTGTGTCCAAACTTTGTCAAACATACCAATTTTTTTACCACATCATCTTGGTGGCATGACATTACATCAAGCAAGGTTTCATGTTTTCTGATCATTTTTTATTTTTTTGGAATTAAAATGCCATGGCACTCCATGCATACATATGCATGTGTCCATGTCGTGAGACCAATATGTTTGAAATTCCTTCTAATTTACTGCACATGGAATTAACTCGCACACAAGTACATAAATATGATTTTTCAAACCTTTATGGTTAGCCGTTGAGATGTAGTTTAAATTTGAATTACGATCATTAAATGGCTAGAAAATCACTTAAATGTCTTGAAAAGGTCAAATGACCCCTGAAATTTTCCAAATTTTCACATGACAGCTACATTAGTGCATGTTACACGTAGAAAAAATTGAAAGCCGTAAGAGGAAGCTATCTCCCGTTCATCATCAAACGTGCGTTGTTCCCTCTCAAAACCACGAGCCTTCCAGTGAGTTACTCCGGTATGTGAGGGGTGTGTGTCCAAACTTTCGTCAAATAGGCCGTTTTTTACCACATCATCTTGGTGGCACGACATTACATAACTAAGGTTTCATGTGTTTCTAATTTTTTTTTGGAATTTAAATGCCATGGCACTCCATGCTTAATTGTATCATAGCCGTTAGACCAATATGTTTGAAAATTCCTTCCAATTTACCGCACATGGAATTAAATCGCACATAAGTACACAAATATGATTTTTCAAACCGTTATGGTTAGTCGTTGCATGTACATCTAGTTCTAATTTGAATTACGGTCATTAAATGGCTATAAAATCACTTAAATGTCTTCAAAAGGTCAAATGACCCCTGAAATTCTCCAAAATTCGACATGACAGTTGTATTAGTGCATGTTACACGTAGAAAAAAATTGAAAGCCGTAAGAGGAAGCTATCTCCCGTTCGTCATCAAATATGCATTGTTCCCTCTCGGAACCACGAGTCTTCTAGTGAGTTGATCCGGTTTGTGAGGGGTGTGTCCAAACTTTCGTCAAACATGCCAATTTTTTTGCCACGTCATCTTGGTGACATGACATTACATTAACCAAGGTTTCATGTGTTTCTGATCTTTTTTTTAATTTTTTGGAATTTAAATGCCATGGCACTCCATGCTTAATTGTGTCATAACCGTTAGACCAATATGTTTGAAAATTTCTTCCAATTTACTGCACATGGATTTAAATCACACACAAGTACACAAAATATGACTTTCCAAATCGTTATGGTTAGCTGTTGCATGTACATGTAGCTCAAATTTCAATTACAATCATTAAATGGCTAGAAATTCACTTAAATGTCTTAAAAGGGTCAAATGACCCCTGAAATTTTCCAAAATTTGACATGATAATTGTATTAGTACTACAATTTTTCCTGTACATTTAAAACACCATCCGTTGCCACTTTACTCAAATTCGTCTTTCACAGCTAATAAAAAATATCTACAACATCACACACAATTTTTTTGCAGGAACCGTTTGCAATGAAATTTTTTGGGTCTATTTAAGTCTTCCTGCTCAAGCTTCGCCGGCTCGTCTGCTCTAGTGCCGGCAACCCCCAAATCCACGAATCCCGATCCCCATTCCCGCACCCCCTTCTTGCAAAGATGACATCATGGAAACGCTTTGTGAAGGCTCGTACGATGCTCCCCCCCTGTGCGCCGCCGCCCGGACCGAGAGCGCGGCCGCTTGCGTCGAGAGGGCGCCTGCGGCAGCCGAGACGGCTGCTGCTGTTGCGATGGCGGCTGCAAACGCCGAGAGCGCTCGAGCTACCGTCTGTGCCGCCGATGTCGCCCTGGTCCGGGTCGAGGCCATCCACGCCAAGATATTCCAGGCCACCTCGGAATCCAGCATGCAACCCACGTCCGAAAAGGTGGCGGTGGCCATGGAGCACTTGCTTTCTCATGAGGTCGCCGAGCTAGAGCTGTAGATGCAAGAGGGGCGGAGATCGAGGAGCGCTGGGAGGAGGAGTTGCGCATGGCCAAGGTCGAGGTAGAGAAGAGTCTGTCCGTCGAGGAATCAGCGATGGAATACAAACGCGAGCTCTGGCGCAGCCACTACTACGAGTACAACAACCTTGAGGGCAGCGCCGTGGACGAGGATGCGGTCAACTTCAGCACGGGGGCGCGGATTCCACCAATGGCGGCATGTTGCTTGGACAAGTCATCGACGTCTCATCTCACACAGACGATGCATAGGCCGGCGCAGCGGTGGATTTGTTAAAATTATGCATACTTAGGCTTTTTTAATGCTGGTCTTTTGTTAGAGCAATGTTTAGGTCAACTGGCTCTGTTTAATTACTAAAATTGCTCGATTCTGTAAGTGTGGTCTGTCTGCTGTACGCTCTTTTATGTGCCCAAATTAGCAAGCGATGTTAACTTATGCAATGACGTACCCGGACCACCAAAATTTTAATTATCAAACTCATCCCATGCGCATAAAGCAGAAGAATCATTTGCGATGCACACAATCGTTCAAAGTGAATGGTGTCCGGCGGCACCACGCGCAAAGTTTCCCTCCACATTTCCAAAATTTTGGCCTATCGCCAAAATATCTACCCCCTCCCCCCTTCCCCACCCACTTTTCTCCCCGACCACAAGTCACATTTCTCCTGTTTCCTCCTTCCTTCCTTCCTTCCTTCCTAAGCTATAGCCGCTTCCTCGCTCTCGCCGTCTCGCATCCTACCGCCGAGGTCGCCATGGTCTTCTTCAAAGACCTCTCCAGCGATGACTCCTTCACCACCCGGGTATGCCTCTCTTCTCTCTCTCAGGCTATGACTTGGAATGAAGGATTTTACCCGCCGGTCGATTTGAGTCATTTCTTCCTTCTGTAGCTCCCTAGGACCATGAGTGGCAACGAATGGAGCGGGGTGGCTGAAGATCTATCTGCTCTTTGTCACCATCAATCTCCATGCATGAAGCTAGTTGTGTTTGAATCTGTGGATAACGGGAGGAAGTTTTTGGCATGTGTAGAGAAGGTTAGACCCTCTTTCGTTGTTACAAATCATTTGTTAGATGTGCTTCAGACACTGTCATGGTCCCAATCCATTCATACCAAACCTTTAACCAAACACATCCTAATACAGTGTCACAGTTTGTACCTAGTATCTAAAATTGTTGCCATCTCATCAACGGTGCCATTAGAAAATTATTTGGCATCGCTTCAGCAGTTTGTGCAGCCAACTTTGGTCCACACATCCGAGTAGCCAAGCAATAAAATACTAAATCTTTATGGGACGAAGGAACTGGGTATCGAAGCAACTAGGTGCTCCGGAGTCCAGGTCCCTGATTTTTTCCACTGGATCGGCTCACCAGTGCAGGGCACCGATGCGAGCTATAGCAACAGTTGTCTTTACACCAGTTTTGGCATACATAGTGGACGGCCTTAGTGCTATTAGTTCTATGTTACTAAATTTGTGCATGTACACACCTGTTAGTATCAATTTGCTGTCATCCAAACACTGTCGCTATGCTGTTGTAGTTATATTTACCTTCCTCATAAAATGTTCACTTTTTTATTTAATGTACATGAGTAAGAACTTGTAGCGTTGTTGTAGTTAATTATAGCTTTTGGTGTTTCAAAATTTGGTTGTTGTCTCAGTAGCAATTAATTCATTTGCACATTGATCTTTTTGAGAAGATATGTCATGATTAACATGTTTCTTCAGTTTTTCAAAATAAGCATTGGTGAATTTCTATGTTGCTATAAACCCATTTCCCCTACAATTGTTATTGATCTAGTTTTAAATATTATAGGATGAACGGAAGTGTTCTTACTTGGAGTGGGTTGATCAAGAGTGGCCACAATCTTTGAAGATGTGCCTAGAAAAGCTCTGGAGCATGTATGAGGAAGAGAACAAAGGTAGGCTTGGAGAAGGTGTTTTCAATGTTGAAGAATATTTGAAGATACGGGATAAAAAGAGGAAGGTGGAGAATGAGCTCAGGTTTTTTTAAATTAGACTTTGCTAAGATGGTGTTGGCGAAGGAGGAGGCACTTTCCTAGTTGGCCAGTGTAAACAGGTTCATACTGAACTGAAAGCGGAGGTGGATAAGACGAGCCTGGATGATCTCAATTAGGGAAATGAACATGGTGTTCTAATATTGTTCTTATGAAGTTGAACTAGCTATATGTTGTACTATGTTGTTTTCAGATAACTATCGTACTGTGGTGTTAAAATATATTTATGTGCCTGATATGAAAATGGAAAACAGCTGTTCGATATGAAATGTTAATTTGCGTAATACTGGAATTATTAATTGTAAACTAATAAACCTACTAAATGTGTTATGGAACTTTGCAAACGGTTCTAGCAGTAAAAGCGCTTGTGATGGATAACCCAATGCCACATAGTTTTCTTCATCGAATCATGTGTGAAGTAGTTGATAAAAGCAAACGGTTAACCAAGGCAGAGTGTGTGTTATAGTTACACCTATCACACACGAGCCTATAAATAAACATGTGTGGGATGTACATGTTGGAAATATGCCCTAGAGGCAATAATAAAAGTATTATTATATTTCAATGTTCATGATAAATGTCTTTTATTCATGCTATAACTGTATTATCCGGAAATCGTAATACACGTGTGAATACTTAGACCACAATATGTCCCTGGTGAGCCTCTAGTTGACTAGCTCGTTGTGATCAACAGATAGTCATGGTTTCCTGACTATGGACATTGGATGTCGTTGATAACGGGATCACATCATTAGGAGAATGATGTGATGGACAAGACCCAATCCTAAGCATAGCATAAAAGATCGTGTAGTTCGTTTTGCTAGAGCTTTGCCAATGTCAAGTATCTCTTCCTTCGACCATGAGATCGTGTAACTCCCGGATATCGTAAGAGTGCCTTGGGTGTATCAAACGTCACAACGTAACTGGGTGACTATAAAGGTGCATTACAGGTATCTCCGAAAGTATCTGTTGGGTTGACACGGATCGAGATTGGGATTTGTCACTCCGTATGACGGAGAGGTATCTCTGGGCCCACTCGGTAATGCATCATCATAATGAGCTCAATGTGACCAAGGTGTTGGACACGGGATCATGCATTACGGTACGAGTAAAGTGACTTGCCGGTAACGAGACTGAACAAGGTATTGGGATACCGACGATCGAGTCTCGGGCAAGTAACGTACCGATTGACAAAGGGAATTGCGTACAGAGTTTGATCGAATCCTCGACATCGTGGTTCATCCGATGACAACATCGAGGAGCATGTGGGAGCCATCATGGGTATCCAGATCCTGCTATTGGTTATTGACCTAAGAGCGTCTCGGTCATGTCTGCATGTCTCCCGAACCCGTAGGGTCTACACACTTAAGGTTCGGTGACGCTAGGGTTATTAGGAAGACTAGTATGTGACTACCGAATGTTGTTCGGAGTCCCGGATGGGATCCTGGACGTCACGAGGAGCTCCGGAAGGGTCCGGAGGTAAAGATTTATATATGGGAAGTTGTCAAACGGACACCGGGAAGTTTCGGGGTCATACCAGTATTGTACCGGGGCCACCGGAAGGGTTCCGGGGGTCCACCGGGAGGGGCCACCCCTCCCGGGGGGCCACATGGGCTGCATGGGGCAGGGAGCCAACCCCTGGTGGGATGGGCGCACCCCCTCCCTTGGGCCCTTGCGCCTAGGGTTGAGGGGGGAACCCTAGAGGGGGCGCCCCCCTTGGCTTGGGGGGCAAGCCACCCTCTCCCCCTCTCCCCTTGGCCGCCGCACCCCCCCTAGATGGGTTCTAGGGGGCCGGCCCCCTTCTCCCTTCCCCCTATAAATAGAGGGGTGAGGGGAGGGCAGCCAGACCACCCTCCAAGGCGCAGCCCTCCCCTCCCCAACACCTCTCCTCCTCCGTTGTGTGCTTGGCGAAGCCCTGTCGGAGTACTGCCTCTCCACCATCACCACGCCGTCGTGCTGCCGGTGGAGCTGTCTTCCTCAACCTCTCATTTCCCCTTGCTGGATCAAGAAGGAGGAGACGTCTCCCGTCCCGTACGTGTGTTGAACGCGGAGGTGCTGTCCGTTCAGCACTTGGTCATCGGTGATTCGAATCACGTCGAGTACGACTCCATCATCACCTTGCAAGCTTCCGCACGCGATCTACAAGTGGTATGTAGATGCAAACTCTCTCCCTTGACTCGTTGCTTAGATGAACTCATAGATGGATCTTGGTGAAACCGTAGGAAAAATTTTAATTTTCTGCAACGTTCCCCAATAGTGGCATCATGAGCTAGGTCTATGCGTAGTTCTCTTTGCACGAGTAGAACACAATTTTGTTGTGGGCGTGGATTTTGTCATCTTACTTGCCTCTACTAGTCTTTTCTTGCTCAACGGTATTGTGGGATGAAGCGGCCCGGACCAACCTTACACGTACGCTTACGTGAGACCGGTTCCACCGACTGAGATGCACTAGTTGCATAAGGTGGCTGGCGGGTGTCTGTCTCTCCCACTTTAGTTGGAGCGGAATCGATGAACAGGGCCCTTATGAAGGGTAAATATAAGTTGACAAAATCACGTTGTGGTGATTCGTAGGTAAGAAAACGTTCTTGCTAGAACCCAATTGCAGCCACGTAAAAGATGCAACAACAATTAGAGGACGTCTAACTTGTTTTTGCAGCGATTGATCATGTGATGTGATATGGCCAGAAGTTGTGATGAATGATGAATTGTGATGTATGAGATCATGTTCTTTGTAATAGGATTCACGACTTGCATGTCGATGAGTATGACAACCGGCAGGAGCCATAGGAGTTGTCTTTATTTTTTGTATGACCTGCGTGTCATTGAATAACGCCATGTAAACTACTTTACTTTATTGCTAAACGTTAGTCATAGAAGTAGAAGTAGTCGTTGGCGTGACAACTTCATGAAGACACGATGATGGAGATCATGGTGTCAAGCCGGTGACAAGATGATCATGGAGCCCCAAAGATGAAGATCAATGGAGCTATATGATATTGGCCATATCATGTCACAACTATATAATTGCATGTGATGTTTATTATGTTTATGCATCTTGTTTACTTAGGACGACGGTAGTAAATAAGATGATCCCTTACAAAAATTTCAAGAAGTGTTCTCCCCTAACTGTGCACCGTTGCTACAGTTCGTCGCTTCTAAGCACCACGTGATGATCGGGTGTGATGGATTCTTACGTTCACATACAACGGGTGTAAGACAGTTTTACACAGCGAAAACACTTAGGGTTAACTTGACGAGCCTAGCATGTGCAGACATGGCCTCGGAACACGGAGACCGAAAGGTCGAACACGAGTCATATGGAAGATACGATCAACATGAGAATGTTCACCGATGATGACTAGTCCGTCTCACGTGATGATCGGACACGGGCTAGTCGACTCGGATCGTGTAACACTTAGATGACTAGAGGGATGTCTAATCTAAGTGGGAGTTCATAATTTGATTAGAACTTTATTATCATGAACTTAGTCTAAAACCTTTGCAAATATGTCTTGTAGATCAATGGCCAACGCTAATGTCAACATGAACTTCAACGCGTTCCTAGAGAAAACCAAGCTGAAAGATGATGGCAGCAACTATACGGACTGGGTCCGGAACCTGAGGATCATCCTCATAGCTGCCAGGAAACAATACGTCCTAGAAGGACCGCTAGGTGACGCTCCCGTCCCAGAGAACCAAGACATTATGAATGCTTGGCAGTCTCGTGTTGATGATTACTCCCTCGTTCAGTGAGGCATGCTTTACAGCTTAGAACTGGGGCTCCAAAAGCGTTTTGAGCACCACGGAGCATATGAGATGTTCGAAGAGCCGAAACTAGTTTTTCAAGCTCATGCCCGGGTCGAGAGATATGATGTCTCCGACAAGTTCTACAGTTGTAAGATGGAGGAAAACAGTTCTGTCAGTGAGCACATCCTGAAGATGTCTGGGTTACACAACCGTATGACCCAGCTGAACATTAACCTCCCAGATGAGGCGGTCATTGACAGAATCCTCCAGTCGCTCCCACCAAGCTACAAGAGCTTTGTGATGAACTACAACATGCAGGGGATGGAAAAGACCATTCCTGAAGTGTTCTCGATGCGGAAGTCAGCAGAGGCTGAAATCAAGAAAGAACATCAAGTGTTGATGGTCAATAAGACCACTAAGTTCAAGAAGGGCAAGGGTAAGAAGAACTTCAAGAAGGACGGCAAGGAGGTTGCCGCGCCTGGTAAGCCAGTTACCGGGAAGAAGTCAAAGAATGGACCCAAGCCTGAGACTGAGTGCTTTTATTGCAAGGGGAAGGGTCACTGGAAGCGGAACTGCCCCAAATACTTAGCGGATAAGAAGGCCGGCAACACCAAAGGTATATTTGATATACATGTGATTGATGTGTACCTTACCGGTACTCGTAGTAACTCCTGGGTATTTGATACCGGTGTCGTTGCTCATATTTGTAACTCACAGCAGGAGCTGCGGAATAAACGGAGACTGGCGAAGGACGAGGTGACTATGCGCGTCGGGAATGGTTCCAGAGTCGATGTGATCGCCGTCGGCACGCTGCCTCTACATTTACCTACGGGATTAGTTTTGAACCTTAATAATTGTTATTTAGTGCCAAGTTTGAGCATGAACATTGTATCTGGATCTCGTTTAATACGAGATGGCTACTCATTTAAGTCTGAGAATAATGGTTGTTCGATTTATATGAGAGATATGTTTTATGGTCATGCTCCGATGGTCAATGGTTTATTCTTAATGAATCTCGAGCGTAATATTACACATGTTCATAGTATAGATGCCAAAAGATTTAAAGTTGATAGCGATAGTCCCACATACTTGTGGCACTGCCGCCTTGGTCACATTGGTGTCAAGCGCATGAAGAAGCTCCATGCCGATGGACTTTTAGAGTCTCTTGATTATGAATCGTTTGACACGTGCGAACCATGCCTCTTGGGCAAAATGACCAAGACTCCGTTCTCCGGAACAATGGAGCGAGCAACCAACTTGTTGGAAATCATACATACCGATGTGTGCGGTCCAATGAGCGTTGAGGCTCGCGGAGGATATCGTTATGTTCTCACTCTCACTGATGACTTGAGTAGATATGGGTATGTCTACTTAATGAAACACAAGTCTGAGACCTTTGAAAAGTTCAAGGAATTTCAGAATGAGGTAGAGAATCAACGTGACCGAAAGATAAAATTCTTACGATCAGATCGTGGAGGAGAATACTTAAGTCACGAATTTGGTACACACTTAAGGAAATGTGGAATCGTTTCATAACTCACGCCGCCTGGAACACCTCAGCGAAACGGTGTGTCCGAACGACGTAATCGCACTCTATTGGATATGGTGCGGTCTATGATGTCTCTTACCGATTTACCGCTATCATTTTGGGGATACGCTCTAGAGACAGCTACATTCACTTTGAATAGGGCACCGTCTAAATCCGTTGAGACGACACCGTATGAATTATGGTTGGGAAAGAAACCTAAGCTGTCGTTTCTAAAAGTTTGGGGATGCGATGCTTATGTCAAGAAACTTCAACCTGAAAAGCTCGAACCCAAGTCGGAAAAATGCGTATTCATAGGATACCCTAAGGAAACTGTCGGGTATACCTTCTACTTAAGATCCGAAGGCAAGATCTTTGTTGCCAAGAACGGATGCTTTCTGGAAAAAGAGTTTCTCTCGAAAGAAGTAAGTGGAAGGAAAGTAGAACTCGATGAAGTACTACCTCTCGAACGGGAAAGTGGTGCAGCTCAGGAAAATGTTCCTGTGATGCCCACACCAACTGAAGAGGAAAACATTGATGATGATCAAGGTACTTCGGATCAAGTTACTGCTGAACTTCGTAGGTCCACAAGGACACGTTCCGCACCAGAGTGGTACGGCAACCCTGTCCTGGAAATCATGTTGTTAGACAACAATGAACCTTCGAACTATGAAGAAGCGATGGCGGGCCCGGATTCCAACAAATGGCTTGAAGCCATGAAATCCGAGATAGAATCCATGTATGAAAACAAAGTATGGACTTTGACAGACTTGCCCGATGATCGGCAAGCGATAGAAAACAAATGGATTTTTAAGAAGAAGACGGACGCGGATGGTAATGTTACAATCTATAAGGCTCGACTTGTCGCTAAGGGTTATCGACAAGTTCAAGGGATTGACTACGACGAGACTTTCTCTCCCGTAGCGAAGCTGAAGTCCGTCCGAATCATGTTAGCAATTGCCGCATACTATGATTATGAGATATGGCAGATGGACGTCAAAACAGCATTCCTTAACGGGCATCTTAAGGAAGAACTGTATATGATGCAGCCGGAAGGTTTTGTCGATCCTCGGAACGCTAACAAAGTATGCAAGCTCCAGCGATCCATTTATGGACTGGTGCAAGCATCTCGGAGTTGGAACATTCGCTTTGATGAGATGATCAAAGCGTTTGGGTTTATGCAGACTTATGGAGAAGCCTGCGTTTACAAGAAAGTGAGTGGGAGCTCTGTAGCATTTCTCATATTATATGTAGATGACATACTCTTGATGGGAAATAATATAGAATTTCTGGACAGCATTAAGGCCTACTTGAATAAGTGTTTTTCAATGAAGGACCTTGGAGAAGCTGCTTATATATTAGGCATAAAGATCTATAGAGATAGATCGAGACGCCTCATAGGTCTTTCACAAAGCACATACCTTGATAAGATTTTGAAGAGGTTCAAAATGGATCAGTCCAAGAAGGGGTTATTGCCTATGTTACAAGGTGTGAGACTGAGCTCGGCTCAGTCACCGACCACGGCAAAAGATAAAGAAGAGATGAGTGTCATCCCCTATGCTTCAGCCATAGGATCTATTATGTATGCCATGTTGTGTACCAGACCCGATGTAAACCTTGCCGTAAGTTTGGTAGCAAGATACCAAAGTAATCCCGGCAAGGAACACTGGACAGCGGTCAAGAATATCCTGAAGTACCTGAAAAGGACGAAGGACATGTTTCTCGTTTATGGAGGAGACGAAGAGCTCGTCGTAAAGGGTTACGTCGACGCTAGCTTCGACTCAGATCTGGATGACTCTAAGTCACAAACCGGATACGTGCAAGCAGAGCGTCGTGGCGGGATCTACGTGTGAAGCGGAGTACATGGCAGCCTCGGAGGCAGCGCATGAAGCGATTTGGGTGAAGGAGTTCATTACCGACCTAGGAGTCATACCCAATGCGTCGGGGCCGATCAAACTCTTCTGTGACAACACTGGAGCTATTGCCCTCACGTAGGAGCCCAGGTTTCACAAGAAGACCAGGCACATCAAGCGTCGTTTCAACTCCATCCGTGAAAATGTTCAAGATGGAGACATAGAGATTTGCAAAGTGCACACGGATCTGAATGTCGCAGATCCGCTGACTAAACCTCTCTCGCGTGCAAAACATGATCAACACCAGAACTCTATGGGTGTTCGATTCATCACAATGTAACTAGATTGGTGACTCTAGTGCAAGTGGGAGACTGTTGGAAATATGCCCTAGAGGCAATAATAAAAGTATTATTATATTTCAATGTTCATGATAAATGTCTTTTATTCATGCTATAACTGTATTATCCGGAAATCGTAATACACGTGTGAATACTTAGACCACAATATGTCCCTGGTGAGCCTCTAGTTGACTAGCTCGTTGTGATCAACAGATAGTCATGGTTTCCTGACTATGGACATTGGATGTCGTTGATAACGGGATCACATCATTAGGAGAATGATGTGATGGACAAGACCCAATCCTAAGCATAGCATAAAAGATCGTGTAGTTCGTTTTGCTAGAGCTTTGCCAATGTCAAGTATCTCTTCCTTCGACCATGAGATCGTGTAACTCCCGGATATCGTAAGAGTGCCTTGGGTGTATCAAACGTCACAACGTAACTGGGTGACTATAAAGGTGCATTACAGGTATCTCCGAAAGTATTTGTTGGGTTGACACGGATCGAGATTGGGATTTGTCACTCCGTATGACGGAGAGGTATCTCTGGGCCCACTCGGTAATGCATCATCATAATGAGCTCAATGTGACCAAGGTGTTGGACACGGGATCATGCATTACGGTACGAGTAAAGTGACTTGCCGGTAACGAGACTGAACAAGGTATTGGGATACCGACGATCGAGTCTCGGGCAAGTAACGTACCGATTGACAAAGGGAATTGCGTACAGGGTTTGATCGAATCCTCGACATCGTGGTTCATCCGATGACAACATCGAGGAGCATGTGGGAGCCATCATGGGTATCCAGATCCTGCTGTTGGTTATTGACCTAAGAGCGTCTCGGTCATGTCTGCATGTCTCCCGAACCCGTAGGGTCTACACACTTAAGGTTCGGTGACGCTAGGGTTATTAGGAAGACTAGTATGTGACTACCGAATGTTGTTCGGAGTCCCGGATGGGATCCTGGACGTCACGAGGAGCTCCGGAAGGGTCCGGAGGTAAAGATTTATATATGGGAAGTTGTCAAACGGACACCGGGAAGTTTCGGGGTCATACCGGTATTGTACCGGGGCCACCGGAAGGGTTCCGGGGGTCCACCGGGAGGGGCCACCCCTCCCGGGGGGCCACATGGGCTGCGTGGGGCAGGGAGCCAGCCCCTGGTGGGCTGGGCGCACCCCCTCCCTTGGGCCCTTGCGCCTAGGGTTGAGGGGGAACCCTAGAGGGGGCGCCCCCCTTGGCTTGGGGGGCAAGCCACCCTCTCCCCCTCTCCCCTTGGCTGCCGCACCCCCCCTAGATGGGTTCTAGGGGGCCGGCCCCCTTCTCCCTTCCCCCTATAAATAGAGGGGTGAGGGGAGGGCAGCCAGACCACCCTCCAAGGCGCAGCCCTCCCCTCCCCAACACCTCTCCTCCTTCGTTGTGTGCTTGGCGAAGCCCTGTCGGAGTACTGCCTCTCCACCATCACCACGCCGTCGTGCTGCCGGTGGAGCTGTCTTCCTCAACCTCTCCTTTCCCCTTGCTGGATCAAGAAGGAGGAGACGTCTCCCGTCCCGTACGTGTGTTGAACGCGGAGGTGCTGTCCGTTCAGCACTTGGTCATCGGTGATTCGAATCACGTCGAGTACGACTCCATCATCACCTTGCAAGCTTCCGCACGCGATCTACAAGTGGTATGTAGATGCAAACTCTCTCCCTTGACTCGTTGCTTAGATGAAATCATAGATGGATCTTGGTGAAACCGTAGGAAAATTTTTAATTTTCTGCAACGTTCCCCAACAGTACATACGAACGGAAATGTTTTCCCTGGATTGACTATGTGGGATGTACATACGAACGGAAACGTTTTTCCTGGATTGACTGTGTGGGATGTACATTCAAACAAAAATGTTTTCCCTAGATTGACTGTGTGGGATGTACATACGAACGGAAATGTTTTCCCTAGATTGACTGTGTGGGATGTACATACGAACGGAAATGTTTTCCCTGGATTGACTGTGTGGGATGTACATAAGAACAGAAACGTATTTCTTGGATTGACTGTGTGTGATATACATACGAACAGAAATGTTTTTTTGGATTCGTTGTGTGAGATGTACATACGAATGGAGATGATTGGGTTTCGATGCCTCGCCCGATCGCACACGAGTTCATTTTGCCCCAGCTTATGTCCGAGGAGGGCCTATCCCCGATGGTTTTCTAGGTCGTGTGGGAAGGACCCCCCCTATCGCCCACACTCACTTGGCGGCGGTTTTAAATGTCGTCACGGAAAGGGGTTAAAACCCATTTGTATAGCACCGACGCGTACTGGTGCAAGATCAACTCCATGGAGGTGGTGATGTGCAAAATGATGCCCAAGATCAAGTTCATGCCTCCGAGCGTGCTCAAGGTCAAGAGTAAGCTCAAGATGGTGGTCAAGGTCAAGAGCAAACTCAAGGTCTAGAGCAAGCTCAAGACGGTGCTCAAGATCAAGAGCAAACTCAAGACGGTGCTCAAGATGTGCAAGATGATCCTCAAATGCCCACTGAGGAACTTCTGGAGCGTCGTTCCGCTATGGTGGCTTCCAAGCTATAGCATCAACAACATGTCATGGAAAATGTGCTAGGAAGTTCGAGAAAAGGGGTAACTACTCGCAAACAATTGTCAAAAATTTGTGAGCATCATGCGTTCGTTTCATGTGTTGAACCCCAAAAGGTACATGAGGCGCTTGATGATGAGGATTGGCTTGAAGCAATGCATGATGAACTCAACAACTTTGAGCGCAATCAAGTTTGGGAATTAGTGCCAAGGCTAACAGAGGAACATAATGTCATTGGAACCAAATGGATCTTCAAGAACAAGCAAGATGCAAATGGTGTGGTTGTTCGAAACAAGGCAAGATTGGTGGCACAAGGTTACTCCCAAGTCAAGGGTATCGACTACGGTGAAACCTTTTGCTCCTGTTGCTCGTCTTGAATCTATTCGCATGTTGCTTGCTTATGCATCTCATCGTGACTTTAAATTGCAACAAATGAATGTGAAAAGTGCATTTCTTAATGGTCCTTTGAATGAATTAGTGTATGTCAAACAACCACTGGGATTCGAGGATCCCAAGTTCTCCACTCGTGTATACAAACTCAAAAAGGTGCTCTATGGCCTTAAGCAAGCCCCACGTGCGTGGTATGAGCACCTTACCGAGTTGTTGCAAGATCGTGGGTTTGAAATTGGGAAAATCGATCCCACTCTTTTTACTAAGAGGGTCAAAGGGGATTTGTTCATATGCCAACTATATGTTGATGATATTATCTTTGGTTCTCCTACCAGATCTTTCAATGATGAGGTCGCCGCACTAATGACCGAGAAGTTTGAGATGTCTATGATGGGAGAGTTGAAGTTCTTTCTTGGGTTCGAAGTTAAACAAAGAAGAGAAGGAACTTTCATCAACCAAGCCAAATATACCCAAGACATGCTCAAGAAATTCAAGCTAGATGATGTCAAGCCGGTCAAGTTTCCAATGCCCACCAAATGCAAGCTTGACAGTGATCCCAGTGGTAAAGCAGTGGATCAAAAGGTATATCGTTCCATGATTGGATCCTTACTTTACCTTTGTGCATCTAGACCGGATATCACTTTGAGTGTGGGAACTTGTGCATGGTTTCAAGACGCGCCTAAGGAAAGTCACTATGTGGCAGTCAAGCGAATATTTCTATATGGCTCATACCCCAAACTTTGGCTTATGGTACCCCAAAGGAGCAAGCTCCGATCTCATTGGTTACTCGGACTCGGATTGGGCGGGAGATTGTGCGGATAGGAAGTCAACTTCCGGAGGGTGCCAATTCCTTGGTCGCTCTTTGGTGATTTAGTCTTCAAAGAAGCAAAATTGTATATCTCTCTCATCCACCAAGGCCGAGTATGTAGCTGCCGCAAGTTGTTGTGCACAATTTCTATGGATGAGGCAAACTTTAAAGGATTACAGTGTCACTTGTGACAAAGTGCCTCTTCTATGTGACAATGGAAGTGCTATCAAGATCTCTCTCAACCCGGTGCAACATAGCAAGACGAAGCATATTGAGATTCGTCATCATTTCATTAGGGATCACATCAACCGGGGAGATATTGATATCATCTACATCAACACTCAAGAGCAACTAGCGGACATTTTCACCAAGCCTCTAGATGAAGCAAGATTTCGTGAGTTAAGGCATGAGCTAAATATCATTGATTTGAGCAATGTGGCTTGAATCTAGGCACACCCCACCGCAATCATCATCATATCTTGTTCTAGATGTAGGCATGGACATAGGGGAGTGTTGTTCTCTCAATGAACTCTCCCTCCCCCCCATTATGCATAAATCGATCAACTCTTTCACATTAGCCATTTTTATGGTACTTGTGCTTCAAAGATGAGTTTTGGTCATGGGCCCAAGGTTAAAATCTTCGTAGTGCCATACCTTTGCACTCAAACATATGTGGCCTCTGCCACCGCCCCTTTTTCCTTAAAAGGGTTGGTTTCTTTGGATCTTATTTGCTCTTGCTAGATTTTTGTTAGGTCCTAGGTGTTGTGATCTCCAAGTAGTGGTTTTACTTGGTTGCTTATTGCACTCGTGGAGGTCACCACACCCTATTCCAGTGACTTTTTCCATCCCAAGCCTTTCTATCCCTAATAACCATCTATTCCAATTGCACACAACTTGATCATGGTGTGGGTGATGTTGACTGGGTGGTACAACTGGTGTCCCTGGCGGTTCAACTGCTAGAACACTTGTTTGTGTCGTCCTAGGGGTACTTCCACGATTGTCTGGGCAGTTCCACCGCTGCCCCCCAGGCCTGCTCCTGGCCGGTACTACCGCTCGGTTCCCGGCGGTACTACCACTGCCTTCTAGGCGACGGAAGTACCGCCTGCAACCGCTGGTTTGTACTAGGGAGCGGTACCACTGCTTCTATAAGCGGTACAACCGCTCCGCGGTCTACGGGTATATATAGGGGTCGAGGCCGAAGGGGTATCTTCTTCCTCCCCTCGCCCCCGTTCCCCTCGCCTGCCCTAGCCACCAATCATCATTGCCCCTGCCCCGAAGTGCTCTTCGGCGCTCCAGATTCATGGGCCCTCCTTGGATCCGCTCCGTCGAGGCCCCCCTCCCTCCCGATCTCTCCCCACGAATGCCGGTAATGCCCCATTTCTTCTTTCTAGGGTTTCACCCCTTGTTTACTTCTTCTTAGGGCATTGCTTGATATCCCGCATTTATTGTTCAAACTATTGGGCGGAAGAGATCTATTTATGCTCCTGCAATTGTTTGTGTTCTCTTAGAACTTAGAATATTGCTAGGTTGATTCAAATCCCGTAGGTAGTTCTCAACTTGGTGGTATTGTTCGCTTCGAGCGGTTCTACCGCCCCTATGGGCGGAACAACCGCTTGAGCGGTTCTACCGGTTGTAGAACCGGTACAATCGGGTTTTTTGAACCATGTAGCAATGTTTTACCTTCTATGTTTCACAAGCATTATATTCTCTTGCTCTTGTGTGCAATCCTCTCATCTTTGTTGGGTCTCTTGTGTTCTTCCCGTGTGTGTTTGCAGGTGGATCTAGTTCTCGTTCTACCCCTCGTACCAAGACCAAGAAACTAGTTCAAAGATGCAAGCGACCCATTGAGTCAGATGGGGAGGAGGAGGTTGTGATTCCCACCAAGCCAACCCGTCATGAGATGTCTGCCGCTGCCAAGCAACGTGTGGTCATGCCTTTGCACAAACGGAAAGCCAAGGAGTGGGATGCCTTCCCGAAAAGGAATTTGTACATTGTTCCTATTGCTCCTCGTTGGACTAATGTTCAGTTCCGGAATGAGATGCAAGAGAGGATTGTTCATGAGCTTTTCGAGCATAACAAGAATCGTTTCACCAAGCAATGGACCATTGACCTTGACCATTGCAGGAGCAACATGGAGTACTTTGGAGAGGCCTTGGCCCTTTGTGAGGAGTTTGATTTGGTCAAACTTATGTCTGTCAACTGTGACTTTGATGTTCGGCTTATCCATCAGTTTTATGCAACCGTTCACTTCGGTGAAGATGATGCTCGCACGCTCTCCTTCATGTGTCGTGATGAGTTCTTTCAAGTGCCCTGGAGGGCCTTCTGCAATGCTATTGGCTATGAGGATACCGGTCTTGAAGGGAATGGGGGAATTCATCCTCACGACCATCCCCATTCCATGCCTAAGGAGAAGCTTGCTCCTTTGTACATTAGTGGACGAGGCATTATTAGTGAGTCTAAGGATCTTCAGAAGGTTTATGACATCATGCATCACGTGTTTCGCAATGTGCTTCTGCCCAAGGTTGGGAATCAGGATAAGATCTATGGGTATCTTGTTGACTTGCTTGTTGCCATGAAGACCAAAGTGGGGACCGGGGCTACTTTTGACGTGTCCAACTGGCTTTGGCAAGAGATGTACAACATGGTCATCTATAGAAAGGTTCCCATCTATGCACCGTTTGTCATGTGCTTTCTGAACTCTGTTTGAGCCGTTCGCTGTCCTGGAGAGTTCCTCACCTCACTAGATAATCTCACTGTGCATGAGGTCAAGCAACTTAAGAAGAAGAAGCATGTTGAGCCCCGTATTCCTGTGGATGATCCCGAGGATGTGTATGCCGCCTCCGATGACGAGGACTTTGAGATGGAGCCAGGTGCCAAGCCCTCCTGGGTGGCCAAGCTCACTGCTAAAGTAAAGAAGACCTTTTGCCTCCAAACAGACATTCAGAAGAAGATGTATGAGGCACATGTCAATGAGAAGCTTGCTCGGCGCCGTCAGATTGCCATGATGAAGCACCTCAATATGGTTATGAAGAGTGGATCTGAGAAAAGCATCACTCCAGAGGACCGGTGGATCTCTACGCACATCGCCTGGACTGATGATGAGGCTGAGGCATCTGGTCATCATGCCACCTCCATAACTGTTGCGGTTGATGATGCTATGGAAGAAGATGCAGAGTCCGAAGATCGTGATTCATATGAAACCTAGGGGTCAGACGAGATCTAATGAGCTCTGGGGCGTTAGCATCGCTCTTTTCCTTTTTGGTGTCTTGATGCCAAAGGGAGGAGAGTTCTACTAGGTCTTGGGATTTGCATGTCGAGTTGTGAGTTAAACTTGTGTTTCTTTCTGCTCTGTCTTATTTTGTGGACCATGTGGTGTGAGACTCAACTTGCATGGTGTGAGACATGCATTCTCTATCTATCTATGTATCGTATCTGTTTATCCATAACTTATCTATCTCGGTTAGTAGGATTGGTGGGTCTATAAAATCTAGGGGGAGCTTTGATCCTAATGTGTGACTTTGCATTCCAAAAGCAAAATCAAAATAGCACACACATCTAGGGGGAGCCCGTCTATATTTTCTAGACCTCTTGTGCAAATCTCGTTGTTGTCATCATCCACCAAAAAGGGGGAGATTGTTAGGTCATTTCCCGTCTTTATGTTTTGGGTGATGATGAAAACTCTCCTTGTGGTCTAATCATGTGTTAAGTTCTTCACGTTCTCTATGCTCAGGTACGCATCGATTAGACATTCTCTCTGGAAGGAAAAGGTTGAAGACAGAGTTTTCTGCGTGTTTATTTCCTTGGTCATAGGAAACCCGTACTATCAAGAGGGAATCCACATCGGAAGGCATGGGGTGAATCATTGCACGTACACTATTCTTGTCACCCACCTTCACCTTTCGTTCCGTGAGAGAGAGGTTCCCTTTAGTCCTTCTGGTGCAGTGGTTTCTCTTCAGCGGTTTTACCGCCCACTAGGGTGGTTGTACCGATGGCCTGTTGTACCGGCTCAACCACTGCCCCAGGGATGATACCCTGGGGTTGCACCTCCTAGGTCCTTGCCAAGCGGTTGTACCGCCGCTCCAGGGCGGTGGTACCGCCCTCCTGTTGGAGGAACTCTAGTGCTCTGCTTTGGTCGGTTGTACCGGCTAGGTACCGCCCGACCATCGGACTCGCTTATGTGATAGGGTGGTGGCCCGGTTGTCCCGGTTGTGCTCTGCATACCGGTACTACCGGATGTCCTGAGCAGTTGTACCGCTTGGGACTTAGCCACCCCCAGCACCAGGAACAGACGGTTGTTCCCGAGCACTACTGCTCAACCACCGCCCATAGGGTGACTCCTTTCTGGTTCCAGGCGGTTGTTGAGCGGTAGAGAAGCGGTCGGTCTGGTTATTACTAATAACCGGTACTACCGCTCTAGAGTCCGGTTGCACTGTGTATCATTAGGTACGAAGAGGAACACTCCCAAGTAGCTAAGGAGAATCACCAAAGAGTAGGAGAAGCACCCCAAGACCTTGAGGAACAAGAAGGAACCCCAAAGGAGCAAGACAGGAAGTGATGTGGAGCATCCCACGATCATCCCCATGGACGCACCTACACCTCCAACGACACCACTTGGACCAATGACAAGAGCCCGAGCTAAGTCTATCAAAGATAAGGTGAACTCATTCCTCTCCGAACTTCCACTTTTTATGCATGAGACATGGCTACTACCTAAGTCCGAGACGTTGTGCATGATTAGGTATCAAAAGGATCCTCCCGAAGATGCACGTGAAGATGTACAAGCCCCCAAGTTCACGGATGAAGAAAACCAACGGAAGGAGTCAAGGACACCTCCCAGGCCCCGGACATCCGGCCACGACCCCGGACGTCCGGCCCCTGGAGCTTCACCCACCACAGCCGCTCAACCGCCAGGACACTACATGCCCCAGACATCCGGCCTCGCCATCCCGGACATCCGGCCCTTCCCAAGCCCTCGGAAATCCGGCTGCCAGCCTGGATATCCGGACAACCCCGAACACGAGAGCAACATGGCCAGCTTCACCAGCCCTGACATCCGGCCTCCACAACCCGGACATCCGGCCCTCCACGAACGCCCGGACATCCGGCCCGATGCCCGAACGTCCGGCCTCCCCTGTCTGCGCACAATGTAAGGGCCGAGGCCCGTGTACCCCTTCACCCCCTAGACTATATATACTCCATCTCGTCCTACTTTCTAGGGTTAGCGTTGTGTTAGCTCATTTGTGAGATAGAGCATCGCTCATCCATATCGGATCTACTCCTTGAGAGAGACTGCGGCCCCTCTTCGGAGAAGATCCACCTTGGATTCAAGACCCCTTTTCGGGAAGATCCCCTTGTGGATTCAAGACCTCCTCACGGAGAAGACCGGTTACCATTTGTATTGTCCTTATTGACTTTGGATCTTCTATCTCCTCTCGTGTTTCGAGGATCTAGCACATGTGTGACTTAATCTTGTTGGTTTGAGTGATTCTCTTGTGTCTCCCCTCGTGATTTCCCTCGTGTTCTTCGTGTTCTTCGCGGGATCTGCTCCTTTCGTGAAATATCGGCCATCTAGGGTTCCACCCTACATCATCTTGGTATCAAGAGCCACGTTGATCACGATTTCGGAGCCTCCCCGTTGTGTTTCTAGCCTAGTTTTTGTTGTTTTCGTCCCTAATTTGAAAACTCCCCACAAAAATAGCCCCATTTTTTGTGATTTGTTGGTGTGATGAAGTTTTGTTGGATTTGATCCGCGGATTTCGTGTGTTGCGGGTAGATCTAGCTTTCCATCCACTTTTCGCCAATTTCCATCCACAAATTCCTCCGAATTTTGCCCGAATTTGCCACCTTCCACGCGGAGTTCGTCCGGATCCAGAGCTCGGACATCCGGCCCGATATCCCGGACATCCGGCACCCCGGACATCCGGCCCCTCGCAGCATCACTTCCTCTCCACCGCCCGTTTTCCGCCCATATTTCGCCAAATTTTGTTCCGGTGCCCACATATACTTCCGCATACCACCACCACTTCCACATAGCACCACCATATACCACATACATAACCACCGCTTACCAACACCAACTCCGAGAATTTTGGTCCATTTTTGTTTTGAGAATTTGAGTTGCGGTTCCGTGTCCTACTTGTGTTCCGGCTATTTAGGCACGGTTCGACATCAACATCATCGCCGCTCATCTTTGCCACGGACGCGTCATCAACAACGACCACCTCGACTACATCTTGGTATTCATGCCACCCATTTGATCACCGTCATCCGTTCTTGCGTACGGACGAGGAACCAAAGAAACGGTAACCTCATCTTGGTATTGGACATATCACTCTTGCCATTACATTGATAGCCATCATATCCTTACTCCTTTGCATCGCTTACCCATCGAGACTACACTTTGAGTATTGTCGGCAACCAAACTTGTGCACATTAGTGATCATACTTCCCATGGCATACATACATCATTGTTGCATATCTTGGTATCATCTCTGGCGTCACAAGGTTGTCATCGCATACACAATTGCTATCTTGGTCCGTCAAGCATTGCATGAGAAAAGAGCTCAAACAACAAAGAGCCAAACAAGCTTTTAAGCAAAAGGGAAAGATAAGAAAAGAGCTTTTAAGCAAGAACCATAGAATCATACAACATTAATATTGTCATATTAGATCATCTTGGATCATCTCATAGAAACACCATGCATAGAGCATACTTGGGATAGAAGTCGTTGATTTTTGCTTAGTAGGTTGTGCACAAGTCTTTGTATCCGCCTATTGTGCAATCGTGCTAGCGTCTCTCTAGTGTTGTGCAACAAGAGCATTTTTGTGGATTCCACATTTTGGCTCATCCTTGGTTGCACGACCCCACTTATCTTTTTGCATGTGTGTTTCCGTGTACCTTGTGTTGCTTGGTCTACTTGTTGCATTGCAATCTTGCAAATCTTTTCCAACATTATTGAAGCTCACTTACAATTGCATCAAATTGTGTGCCACCATCCTAACCAAGCTCCACCATAAGCTTTTACTCGTGTAGGTGTGAGAAACCGACAAGAATTGGTACCAATTGTGCTATTTCATTGTCCACATTGGAGTGATCATTGATCCACTTTCAACTTCGGTCAAGGTACATTTGGTATTCGCTCTTCTCTTTCTACCACTCACATTTTTCTCTTGGAATGATGTATATGCCAAGTACCTCTACCAACCCTCTCTTTGTTGAGCACGACGACGACATGAACTCCTACGTCACCAAGAGCCACCTCTTTGGTGCACAACGTGCTTTGCATCAAGAGCAACAAGCAATGAGTGAACGCATCGACAACCTCACCACCGACTTGCGACTCTTCGAGCAACGTACAAGGGACTACTTCAACCACAAGCTCGACGATCACATTCAAGAGAACGACGCAAGAATGGACGAGATTCACGCTTTGTTGCTCAATCGCTCTTCTTCCACTTCGTCTTCATCAAGAAGGACTCACTCAAGTCGACACTCCGACTTCACCCTCTCAGGCTCAAGTACACTGACATCGAACACTCTTCGACGTGCCGCGCGCAACGATCGTCAAGCAAGCCTCAATCCTCTACGCGGCACCAACTCTCAAGAGCACCGACAACGTCAAACCCAAGAGGCTTTTGCGCTAGCACGAGAATGGCAACGACAACACCAACATGAAGAGGAAGAGAGCGCGCGTCTACACCAAGTTGCACAAGATGCCGAGGCACAATGCCAAGAACAATAACTCCGGGAAGCTCAAGCACTTGCGGCGCAACAAGCCCTCCAAGATGCAAGTCGCGCCATAGCCAACCGAGGTAGACAAGCTCGTGAACATGAAGAAGCACTTTGCGAAGAAGTTCAAGAACGACGATTTCAAGCTCGCGTGCATCGTAAAGTTCCTCAAGTTCCTCCTCGAGCTCAACAAGCTCCTCCACAAGCTCGCCAAGAACATCAAGTTCACCAAGAGCATGAACACAATGGGAATCCTCCACAACAATAGCAACATGAGGTTGACAACCCTCCTCGCCAAGAGCAACACGAGCTTGACAATCATCAACAACATGGACGTCATCATCCCCGAGCCCAACACAATGAAGAGCAACGCCATGGCAAACTCAAGTTCACCATGCCCAAGTTCAATGGAAGCAATGATCCCGGAGAGTACCTTTCATGGGCATTGAAGGTCGACAAAATCTTCCATTTGCACAACTATGAAGAAGATAAGAAGATCGCGATGGCATCCCTTGAGTTCCAAGACTATGTCCTCATTTGGTGGGAACAAGTTATCGAGCGCCGAGAGGCAAGAGGTGAACCACCCATCACTACTTGGGTGCAAATGAAGGATGTCATGAGAGCATGCTTCGTGCCTACCTACTACAACCGCGAACTCTTCAAGAAACTCCAACTACTCAAGCAAGGAACCAAGAGCGTTGAAGAGTACTACAAGGAGATGGACATTGCCATGATAAGAGCCAACGTCACGGAAGATGATGAGCAAACAATGGCACGTTTCTTGAATGTACTCGACCATCATATCAAGAAGATCGCCGACTTCCAACCATACTCGAGCCTCATTGAGCTTGTGCATCAAGCTACAAAAGTTGAATGTCAACTGCAAGACGATTACAAGTATGCCAAGTTCTCATCCAAGCCCTACGGCTTCTTCAACAATCCAGCTTCAACGACTCCAACATCTTAGACTACCCCAAGTCATCATCCTACTACAAGCAACTTCAAGCCGAGAGCTTCATCATCATCTACCCCAACCGATGAGACCGTCAAGACGAGTTCCTTCAAATGCTTCACATGCGGCAACCAAGGCCACAAGTCATTCGAGTGTACCAACAAGCGAACCATGATCCTCAACGACGATGGTACATACGACTCCATGAGTGATGAGGAGATGAAAGCCCTTGAGCAAGTGGCAATGCACCGGCGCGTGACCGAAGAAGAAGAGAATCAAGTCTTTTGTGACGGAGATTCAAGTCCCGCTCTCGTTGTCTCCAAGGTCTTGACTCTTCAACATCAACAAGAAGAAGACCAAAGATGCCACATGTTCCATACCAAGGCCTGCATCAATGGAAGGTCCGTCAAGGTAATCATCGATGGAGGGAGTTGCCATAACTTAGCAAGTGAGGAACTATGCTCTAAGCTCCATTTGGCAAAGACGAAGCATCCTCATCCATACAAAGTTCAATGGCTTAGCGACCCTGACACTATCCAAGTTGAGCATCGAGTACAAGTCTCCTTCAAAATCGGCACCTACGAAGACACTTTGGAGTGTGATGTCGTTCCAATGACCGTTTGCCACCTTCTTCTTGGACGCCCATGGCACTTTGATAGAGGTGTCATCCACAACGGTCGGACGAACCACTACATCTTCAAGATGAAAGGAAAGGAGTATGTACTTCGACCTATGTCTCCAAGCCAAGTGATCACCGACAAGCAAGTCACCCATCGTGGAGAAAATAGTGAGAGAGCGAGCCACCAAAAACAAAGTGAGCGCCACAAGCCCAAAGTGAGCGACTCCACGATGAGCGACAAGAAGAACTTAGTTCTATTTGCTATCACGCGTGAGATGAGAGAAGTGTGTGACAACCCATCTAGTGTCATGCACTGTAACGCCCCGAGACTGATGCTCGAGAAGACTTCCATATATTCCGGGTTTCGTCGTCTGTTTCATTTGTGCCTGCCCTTTTATTTTTGCATTGCATCATGTCATCATACCATCATCTCATAAATCTTTTGCAACTCAACTAAATAAATGGCATGGATCTTTGATCCATTTAAACCGAGGGAAGTCACATGGTGATTCTCTTTAAAACATATCATCTCAATATTTAGAGAGCTATAGTAAATATTCCAATTATTTGGATTTACCGCAAACACACTTGCAAAATATCCCAATGCCTTTGTTATCTTAATTCTTGGTCTCCAACTTTGCCCATATTTTTCTTTCATCGCTTTCCCGATCTCCACAAAAATTCTGAACATTTTTGGACTCTCCAAAAATGTTTTGTTAATTCAAACTTATTTGAATCACATTCAAATGTGTTTGAATGCAATCCTTCCTAGAGGTGCCAAATGCATTTTCTCGGAACGAACTCATTTTTATGAGTCCGGGAAATTTAACCGCATGCCCAAATGTTTTCTCTAACCCCTCCTTTTCCATTTTTCTCCTCTCTTTGCTTTCTGTTAAAGGAAATTGAGAGAGGTTAAGAAAGCAGAGCCCAGCGGCCAGGCGGCCTGCTTCCCCGCAGTCCAGTTGGGCCTCAGCAGCCCATCCGCGTCTTCTAAGGCCAGCCCGCACGCCCTCGTAACCCTAGGCCTCGATCCCACATCTCCCTCTCCCTCGATTCCTTCCCCTCGCGCCGCCAGAAACCCTTCGCCTTGATCCCATCTCGATCCCATCCCGCTCCTCTGCCCGATCCCCTGGCATCTCCCTCGCCTCCCTCCAGCGCCGTCTCTCACACACGCTCCGAGCCAGGTAGCGCATGTAGCTCGATCCCCATCCCTTCTCTCCCTCGATCTCCTTTTTTCTCCACCCCTCTCGTCCCCATCTTCCTTTCTCCTCTCGTCCAGTTCTCGCTAGCGCCGCCCAGGCCTTGCCCGACCCCCTGTCGTGGCCTCTTCAGGCGACCCTGGCGCCCCGTTGGCCGGCAAGCCACCGCTGCCGCTGGCACCCGCTGGCCTCCCTCTTGCCTTCCCTGACGCACACCTCTGCTCCCTTCTCCTCGATGTGGTTCCCCAGTGTGCCTCCCCTGCTCTACCGAACGAAACGCCAAGTACCACTATCGCCGAGTACGACTACTGCCACGATGATACGAGAACAACTACCGTCAACCCTCGAAGCCTCCGTGGACGTCAAGTCCCTCGTCGTGATCCCGAACATCTATGAAAAATTGTGCAACTAAGAACGTGAACGAATACCACCGCCAAGATCACGAGTACCTCTATCGTCGTCATGTACCCCTACTTCCACTACGAATGTCCCGAGAACGTCTACTTCCTCTACTTGGCACCGAACGAGAACCGTCCCATTTGCACACTTCGAAGGTATAACCCCGAGACGACGTCCGTGAACGAATGCTTGCGATGTTTGAGATGCTCGTGTTTGCACCGTGTCCAAATTGTCACTCGTTTCCTTGCCGCCAACTTGGGGGACACCCGGAATCCGGGATCACCCCACCATCTTTTGCATGCTCCCGTCATTTTTCCTTTTGCACCGGTATTTCCACGAGCTACCGGAACCGTTATCATTGCCGTGGCACCCCTTTCGTTTCTGCCACGATGGCAATGCTTCATAATATGCTCCTGTCAACATTTTCATAAAACTTGCATAAACTTGAACATGTCATCCGCATCATGATAATAACACGAAGAATGTTTAAAATTGTTGTTTGCATTAAATTACTAATGCATGGGGGGATTTACCGGGTTTGTTGTTTGTTATATCCGGCCCCATTTAAATTGTTTAGATTGTATAGTTTTATTATGCTTCACCTCTTGCCATGCTAAACAACATTTAATATTGTTGAGTTCACAAACAGGATCGAACTAAAATAATTGATGTGGTGTTCTATCAATATGCAACCCGTTGCATATCGAGCTCCACTTAATTTGTAGTTTTGTTTGTGCACTTTGCCATGCCATGTATCATTAAACCGGACATGCATCATACTTGGTTGTGCATCATGCCATGTTTATGTGGTGGTTGTTTACTATGTTGTTCTGCTTCTTTCCGGTGTGCTTCTTTGGGTTGGTTCCGATAACGTTGCGGGTGTGAGGATTCGTTCGACTTCGTCCGTTTGTCTTCTTCATGGAATCGTTCTTCTTCCTTGCGGGATCTTAGGCAAGATGACCATACCCTCGAAATCACTTCTATCTTTGCTTGCTAGTTGCTCGCTCTATTGCTATGCCCATGCTGCGATACCTACCACATGCTATATCATGCCTCCCATATTGCCATGTCAAACCTCTAACCCACCTTGCCCTAGCAAACCGTTGTTTGGCTATGTTACCGCTTTGCTCAGCCCCTCTTACAGCGTTGCTAGTTGCAAGTGAAGATGGAGTTTGTTCCTTGTTGGAACATGGATATTTGTTGGGATATCACAATATCTCTTATTCTAATTAATGCACCTATATACTTGGTAAAGGGTGGAAGGCTCGGCCTTATGCCTGGTGTTTTGTTCCACTCTTGCCGCCCTAGTTTCCGTCATACCGGTGTTATGTTCCTTGATTTTGCGTTTCTTACGCGGTTGGGTTATAATGGGAACCCTTTGACAGTTCGCCTTGAATAAAACTCCTCCAGCAAGGCCCAACCTTGGTTTTACCATTTGCCACCTAGCCCTTTTTCCCTTGGGTCGGCCAACCCAAGGGTCATCTTTATTTTAACCCCCCTAGGCCAGTGCTTGTCTAAGTGTTGGTCCGAAACAGAGCCACTTGCGGCGCCACCTCGGGGAAACTTGAGGGCTGGTTTTAGCTGTACGTAGTGTTCATCCGGTGTTGCCCTGAGAACGAGATATGTGCAGCTCCTATCAGGATGTCGGCGCATCGGGCGGTCTTGCTGGACTTGTTTTACCATTGTCGAGATGTCTTGTAACCGGGATTCCGAGTCTGATCGGGTCTTCCTGGGAGAAGGAATATCCTTCGTTGACCGTGAGAGCTTGTGATGGGCTAAGTTGGGACACCCCTGCAGGGATTTGAACTTTCGAAAGCCGTGCCTGCGTTTATGGGCAGATGGGAATTTGTTAATGTCCGATTGTAGAGAACTTGAAATTTAACTTAACTAAAATGCATCAACCGCGTGTGTAGCCGTGATGGTCTCTTCTCGGCGGGGTCTGGGAAGTGAACACGGTGTTGGAGTTATGCTTGAACGTAAGTAGTTTCAGGATCACTTCTTGATCACTTCTAGTTCACGACCGTGCTTTGCTTCTCTTCTCGCTCTCTTTTGCGTAAGTTAGACACCATATATGCTAGTGCTTGCTGCAGCTCCACCTCACTACCTTTTCCTACCCATAATCTTAAATAGTCTTGATCTCGCGGGTGTGAGATTGCTGAGTCCCCGTGACTCACAGATTACTTCCAAAACCAGCTTGCAGGTGCCGTTGATACCATGCAGGTGACGCAACCGAGCTCAAGGAGGAGCTCGATGAAGATCGTGTTCGTTATGTTGTTCCATTTTCCAGTTGATCAGTAGTGGAGCCCAGTCGGGGTGATCGGGGATCTAAGCATTAGGGGTTGTCTTTATTTTGCTTTCGTAGTCGGACCTTGATTGTATCTGGATGATGTAATGCTATATTCATTGTATTGTGTGAAGTGGCGATTGCAAGCCAACTCTGTACCTCTTTCTTATTTCAGTACATGGGATGTGTAAAGATCACCCCTCTTGCGACATGCCTACAATGCGGTTATGCCTCTAAGTCGTGCTCCGACACGTGGGAGATATAGTCGCATCGCGGGTGTTACATGCACTATGACCTTTCGTGCAACGACGAGGCACCAAAAGCTAACACCTCTCACACTCTACCTTTAGTGTTATCTTCTCTTTTGTAGGAATTCCAAGTCGTCTTCCCCGACGAGCTACCTCCGGGTCTACCTCCTCTACGAGGCATTAAGCACTGAATCGGCATCATCCCCGGAGCGCCCCTTCCTAACAAGGTTCCCTACCGCGTCAACCCCTAGGAACCTAAGGAGATCCAATGGCAAGTTCAACTACTCATCCACTTTGGACACGAGAAGACACTTGCTACGCTCTCCAAGCCTTATTTTTGGCCCACGATGCTTCGCGACGTCAACCGCTTCACCAACCAATACTCTACATGTTGCCAAGCTAAGTGCAAAGCTCAATCTCATGACCTTTACATGCCACTTCCTATTCCATATCAACCATGGGAGGATTTTATCAGGGATTTTGTGCTTGGGTTGCCTAGAAATAGGAATGGAAAGGATTCCATGTTTCTTGTTGTGAACCAATTCTCCAACACGGCTCATTTCATATCTTGCCACAAGATAGACGATACTTCACATATTGCACATCTATTTTGTAGGGAAATCTTGCAACCATGCCTACCGATCGCCGAGTACGCCTACAACCGCGCAAGACACTCATCAATCGGCAAGTCCCCCCTCGAGGTCGTCTACGGATTCAACCCTTTGTCCCCATTGGACATCCTTCCTATACCACTACAAGAGCGAATCAATATGGACGCAAGTGCACGTGTGAACCATCTCAAGAAGGTGCATGAAGATACAAGGAAAACTATCGAGCGCCAAGTACAACGACTTGCGACCAAGCGCAACATCAACAAGCACCCCATGGTATTCAACATTGGAGATCTTGTCTGGCTACACCTTCGAAAGGACCGCTTTGAAGGAAATATGCCCTAGAGGCAATAATAAAGTTATTATTTATTTCCTTATATCATGATAAATGTTTATTATTCATGCTAGAATTGTATTAACCGGAAACATAATACATGTGTGAATACATAGACAAACAGAGTGTCACTAGTATGCCTCTACTTGACTAGCTCGTTAATCAAAGATGGTTATGTTTCCTAACCATGAACAAAGAGTTGTTATTTGATTAACGGGATCACATCATTAGATGAATGATCTGATTGACATGACCCATTCCATTAGCTAAGCACCCGATCGTTTAGTATGTTGCTATTCTTCATGACTTATACATGTTCCTATAACTATGAGATTATGCAACTCCCGTTTACCGGAGGAACACTTTGGGTACTACCAAACGTCACAATGTAACTGGGTGATTATAAAGGAGTACTACAGGTGTCTCCAAAGGTACATGTTGGGTTGGCGTATTTCGAGATTAGGTTTTGTCACTCCGATTGTCGGAGAGGTATCTCTGGGCCCTCTCGGTAATGCACATCACTTAAGCCTTGCAAGCATTGCAACTAAATGAGTTAGTTGCGGGATGATGTATTACAGAACGAGTAAAGAGACTTGCCGGCAACGAGATTGAACTAGGTATTGGAATACCGACGATCGAATCTCGGGCAAGTAACATACCGATGACAAAGGGAACAACGTATGTTGTTATGCGGTCTGACCGATAAAGATCTTCGTAGAATATGTAGGAGCCAATATGGGCATCCAGGTCCCACTATTGGTTATTGACCGGAGACGTGTCTCGGTCATGTCTACATTGTTCTCGAACCCGTAGGGTCCGCACGCTTAAGGTTACGATGATAGTTATATTATGAGTTTATGCATTTTGATGTACCGAAGGTTGTTCGGAGTCCCGGATGTGATCACGGACATGACGAGGAGTCTCGAAATGGTTGAGACATAAAGATTGATATATTGGAAGCCTATGTTTGGATATCGGAAGTGTTCCGGGTGAAATCGGGATTTTACCGGAGTACCGGGAGGTTACCGGAACCCCCCGGGGAGCTATATGGGCCTTAGTGGGCCTTAGTGGAAAAGAGAAGGGGCTGCCCTAGATGGGCTGCGCGCCACCCTCCCTCCCCTAGTCCTATTAGGACAAGGAGAGGTGGCCGGCCCCCCTCTCTCTTTTCCCCCTCCGCGAATCCTATTCCAACTAGGATTGGGGGGGGGGGAATCCTACTCCCGGAGGGAGTAGGACTCTCTTGGCGCGCCCCTTGTGGCCGGCCAGCCTCCCCCCTTTGGTCCTTTATATACTGAGGTAGAGGCACCCTAGAACACACGAGTTGATCCACGTGATCTATTCCTTAGCCGTGTGCTGTGCCCCCAGCCACCATATTCCTCGATAATACTGTAGCGGAGTTTAGGCGAAGCCCTGCTGCTGTAGTGCATCAAGATCGTCACCACGCCGTCGTGCTGACGGAACTCTTCCCCGACACTTTGCTGGATCGGAGTCCGGGGATCGTCATCGAGCTGAACGTGTGCTCGAACTCGGAGGTGTCGTAGTTTCAGTACTTGATCGGTTGGATCGTGAAGACGTACGACTACTTCCTCTATGTTGCGTCAACGCTTCCGCAGTCGGTCTGCGTGGGTACGTAGACAGCACTCCCCCCTCTCGTTGCTATGCATCACATGATCTTGCGTGTGCGTAGGAATTTTTTTGAAATTACTACGAAACCCAACAGTGGCATCCGAGCCTAGGTTATTTATGTTGATGTTATATGCACGAGTAGAACACAAGTGAGTTGTGGGCGATATAAGTCATACTGCCTACCAGCATGTCATACTTTGGTTCGGCGGCATTGTTGGACGAGACGACCCGGACCAACATTACGCGTACGCTTACGCGAGACCGGTTCCCCTGACGTGCTTTGCACATAGGTGGCTTGCGGGCGACTGTCTCTCCATCTTTAGTTGAACTGAGTATGGCTACGCCCGGTCCTTGCGAAGGTTAAAACGGAGTCTATTTGACAAACTATCGTTGTGGTTTTGATGCGTAGGTGAGATTGGTTCTTGCTTAAGCCCGTAGCAGCCACGTAAAACTTGCAACAACAAAGTAGAGGACGTCTAACTTGTTTTTGCAGGGCATGTTGTGATGTGATATGGTCAAGGCATGATGCTGAATTTTATTGTATGAGATGATCATGTTTTGTAACCGAGTTATCGGCAACTGGCAGGAGCCATATGGTTGTCGCTTTATTGTATGCAATGCAATCGCGATGTAATGCTTTACTTTATCACTAAGCGGTAGCGATAGTCGTGGAAGCATAAGATTGGCGAGACGACAACGATGCTATGATGGAGATCAAGGTGTCGCGCCGGTGACGATGGTGATCACGACGGTGCTTCAGAGATGGAGATCATAAGCACAAGATGATGATGGCCATATCATATCACTTATATTGATTGCATGTGATGTTTATCCTTTTATGCATCTTATCTTGCTTTGATTGACGGTAGCATTATAAGATGATCTCTCACTAAATTATCAAGAAGTGTTCTCCCTGAGTATGCACCGTTGCGAAAGTTCTTCGTGCTGAGACACCACGTGATGATCGGGTGTGATAGGTTCTACGTTCAAACACAACGGGTGCAAAACAGTTGCACACGCGGAATACTCAGGTTATACTTGACGAGCCAAGCATATACAGATATTGCCTCGGAACACGGAGACCGAAAGGTCGAGCGTGAATCATATAGTAGATATGATCAACACAAAGATGTTCACCAATGAAACTACTCCATATCACGTGATGATCGGACATGGTTTAGTTGATTTGGATCACGTAATCACTTAGAGGATTAGAGAGATGTCTATCTAAGTGGGAGTTCTTAAGTAATATGATTAAATTGAACTTAAATTTATCATGAACTTAGTCCTGGTAGTATTTCGGAAATTATGTTGTAGATCGATAGCTTGCGTTGTTGCTTTCATATGTTTATTTTGATATGTTCCTAGAGAAAATTGTGTTGAAAGATGTTAGTAGCAATGATGCGGATTGGATCCGTGATCTAAGGTTTATCCTCATTGCTGCACAGAAGAATTATGTCCTTGATGCACCGCTAGGTGACGGACCTATTGCAGGAGCAGATGCAGACGTTATGAACGTTTGGCTAGCTCAATATGATGACTACTTGATAGTTTAGTGCACCATGCTTAATGGCTTAGAATCGGGACTTCAAAGACGTTTTGAACGTCATGGAGCATATGAGATGTTCCAGGGGTTGAAGTTAATATTTCAAGAAAATACCCAAGTTGAGAGATATAAAGTCTCCAACAAGTTCTATAGCTAAAAGATGGAGGAGAATCGCTCAACTAGTGAGCATGTGCTCAGATTGTCTGAGTACAACAATCACTTGAATCAAGTGGGAGTTAATCTTCCAGATAAGATAGTGATTGACAGAATTCTCTAGTCACCATCACCAAGTTAGTAAAACTTCGTGATGAACTATGATATGCAAGGGATAACGGAAATGATTCCCAAGCTCTTTGTAATGCGGAAATTAACGAAGGTAGAAATCAAGAAAAACATCAAGTGTTGATGGTTAACAAGACCACTAGTTTCAAGAAAAGGGCAGAGGGAAGAAGGGGAACTTCAAGAAGAACAGCAAGCAAGTTGCTGCTCAAGTGAAGAAGCCCAAGTCTGGTCCTAAGCCTGAGACTAAGTGTTTCTACTGCAAAGGGACTGGTCACTGGAAGCGGAACTACCCCAAGTGATTGGCAGATAAGAAGGATGGCAAAGTAAACATAAGTATATTTGATATACATGTTATTGATGTGTACTTTACTAGTGTTTATAGCAACCCCTCAGTATTTGATACTAGTTCAGTTGCTAAGATTAGTAACTCGAAACGGGAGTTGCAGAATAAACAGAGACTAGTTAAGGGTGAAGTGACGATGTGTGTTGGAAGTGGTTCCAAGATTGATATGATCATCATCGCACACTCCCTATAATTTCGGGATTAGTGTTGAACCTAAATAAGTGTTATTTGGTGTTTGCGTTCAGCATGAATATGATTTGATCATGTTTATTGTAATACGGTTATTCATTTAAGTAAGAGAATAAATTGTTGTTCTGTTTACATGAATAAAACCTTATGTGGTTACACACCCAATGAAAATAGTGCGTTGGATCTCGATCGTAGTGATACACATAATCATAATATTGAAACCAAAAGATGCAAAGTTAAAAATGATAGTGCAACTTATTTGTGGCACTGCCGTTTAGGTCATATTGGTGTAAAGCGCATGAAGAAACTCCATGCTGATGGGATTTTGGAATCACTTGATTATGAATCACTTGATGATTGCGAACCATGCCTCATGGGCAAGATGACTAAGACTCCATTCTCCGGAGCGAGCAACTGACTTATTGGAAATAATACATACTGATGTATGCGGTCCGATGAGTGTTAAGGCTCACAGCAAGTATCGTTATCTTCTGAACTTCACAGATGATTTGAGCAGATATGTGTATATCTACTTGATGAAACATAAATCTGAAACATTTGAAAAGTTCAAAGAATTTCAGAGTGAAGTGAAAAATCATCGTAACAAGAAAATAAAGTTTCTACGATCTGATCGTAGAGAAGAGTATTTGAGTTACGAGTTTGGCTTTCAGTTAAAAAACAATGTGAAATAGTTTCACTACTCACGCCACCTGGAACAACACAATGTAATGGTATGTCCGAACGTCATAACCGTACTTTATTAGATATGGTGCGATCTATGATGTCTCTTACCGATCTACCACTATCGTTTTGGGGTTATGCATTAGAGACAGTTGCATTCACGTTAAATAGGGCACCATCAAAATCCGTTGAGACGACGCCTTATGAACTGTGGTTTGGCAAGAAACCAAAGTTGTCGTTTCTAAAAGTTTGGGGCTGCGATGCTTATGTGAAAAAGCTTCAACCTGATAAGCTCGAACCCAAATCGGATAAATGTGTCTTCATAGGATATACAAAGGAAACTATTGGATACACCTTCTATCACAGATCCGAAGGCAATACTTTTGTTGCTAAATTCGGAAACTTTCTGGAGAAGGAGTTTCTCTCGAAAGAAGTGAGTGGGAGGAAAGTAGAAAACTTGATAAGGTAATTGTACCTTCTCCCTTATTGGAAAGTAGTTCATCACAAAAATCTATTCTTGTGACTACTACACCAATTAGTGAGGAAGCTAATGATGATGATCATGCAACTTCAGATCAAGTTACTACCGAATCTCATAGGTAAACCAGAGTGAGATCCACACCAGAGTGGTACGGTAATCATGTTCTGGAGGTCATGCTACTTGACCATGATGAACCTACGAACTATGAAGAAGCGATGGTGAGCCCAGATTCCGCAAAATGGCTTGAGGCCATGAAATCTGAGATGGGATCCATGTATGAAAACAAAGTATGGACTTTGGTTGACTTGCCCGACGATCGGCAAGCAATTGAGAATAAATGGATCTTCAAGAGGAAGACGGACGCTGATAGTAGTGTTACTATCTACAAAGCTAGAATTGTCACAAAAGGTTTTCGACAAAGTTCAAGGTGTTGACTACGATGAGAGATTCTCACTCGTATCTATGCTTAAGTCTGTCCGAATCATGTTAGCAATTGCCGCGTTTTATGAAATCTAGCAAATGGATAAACAAAACTGAATTCCTTAATAGATTTATTGAAGAAGAGTTGTATACGATGCAACTAGAAGGTTTTGTCAATCCGAAAGGTACTAACAAAATGTGCAAGCTCCAGCGATCCATCTGTGAACTGGTGCAAGCATCTTGGAGTTTGAATATACGCTTTGATGAGTTGATCAAAGCATATAGTTTTATACAGACTTGCGGTGAAGCCTGTATTTGCAAGAAAGTGAGTGGGAGCACTACGGCATTTCTGATAAGTATATGTGAATGACATATTGTTGATCGGAAATAATGTACAATTATTCTGTAAAGCATAAAGGAGTGTTTGAAAGGAGTTTTTCAAAGAAAGACTTCGGTAAAGCTGCTTACATATTAAGCTTCAAGATCTATAGAGATAGATCAAGACGCTTGATAAGTTTTTTCAATGAGTACATACCTTGACAAGATTTTGAAGTAGTTCAAAATGGAGCAGTCAAAGAAAGAGTTCTTGCCTGTATTACAAGGTGTGAAGTTGAGTAAGACTCAAAGCCCGACCACGGCAGAAGATAGAAAGAGAATGAAAGTCATTCCCTATGCCTTGGCCATAGGTTCTATAAAGTATGTCATGCTGTGTACCAGATCTATTGTATACCCTACACTGTGTTAAGCAAGGGAGTACAATAGTGATCTAAGAGTAGATCACTGGACAACGGTCAAAATTATCCTTAGTGGAATAAGGAAATATTTCTCAATTATGGAGGTGACAAAAAGGTTCGTCGTAAAAAGTTACGTCGATGCAAGTTTTGACACAGATCTGGATGACTCTAAGTCTCGATCTAGATACATATTGAAAGTGGGAGCAATAAGCTAGAGTAGCTCCGTGCAGAGCATTGTTGACATAGAAATTCGCAAAATACTTACGGATCTGTATGTGACAGACCCGATGACTAAAAATTATCTCACAAGCAAAACATGATCACACCTTAGTACTCTTTGGGTGTTAATCACATAAACGATGTGAACTACATTACTGACTCTAGTAAACCCTTTGAGTATAGGTCACATGACAATGTGAACTATGGGTGTCAATCACATGGTGATGTGAACTATTAGTGTTGAATCACATGGCGATGTGAACTAGATTATTGACTCTAGTGCAAGTGGGAGACTGAAGGAAATATGCCCTAGAGGCAATAATAAAGTTATTATTTTTTTCCTTATATCATGATAAATGTTTATTATTCATGCTAGAATTGTATTAACCAGAAACATAATACATGTGTGAATACATAGACAAACAAAGTGTCACTAGTATGCCTCTACTTGACTAGCTCGTTAATCAAAGATGGTTATGTTTCCTAACCATGAACAAAGAGTTGTTATTTGATTAACGGGATCACATCATTAGATGAATGATCTGATTGACATGACCCATTCCATTAGCTAAGCACCCGATCGTTTAGTATGTTGCTATTGCTTTCTTCATGACTTATACATGTTCCTATAACTATGAGATTATGCAACTTCCATTTACCGGAGGAACACTTTGGGTACTACCAAATGTCACAACGTAACTGGGTGATTATAAAGGAGTACTACAGGTGTCTCCAAAGGTACATGTTGGGTTGGCGTATTTCGAGATTAGGTTTTGTCACTCTGATTGTCGGAGAGGTATCTCTGGGCCCTCTCGGTAATGCACATCACTTAAGCCTTGCAAGCATTGCAACTAAATGAGTTAGTTGCGGGATGATGTATTACAGAACGAGTAAAGAGACTTGCCGGCAACGAGATTGAACTAGGTATTGGAATACCGACGATCGAATCTCGGGCAAGTAACATATCGATGACAAAGGGAACAATGTATGTTGTTATGCGGTCTGACCGATAAAGATCTTCATAGAATATGTAGGAGCCAATATGGGCATCCAGGTCCCGCTATTGGTTATTGACCGGAGACGTGTCTCGGTCATGTCTACATTGTTCTCGAACCCGTAGGGTCCGCACGCTTAAGGTTACGATGACAGTTATATTATGAGTTTATGCATTTTGATGTACCGAAGATTGTTCGGAGTCCCGGATGTGATCACGGACATGACGAGGAGTCTCGAAATGGTCGAGACATAAAGATTGATATATTGGAAGCCTATGTTTGGATATCGGAAGTGTTCCGGGTGAAATCGGGATTTTACCGGAGTACCGGGAGGTTACCGGAACCCCCCGGGGAGCTATATGGGCCTTAGTGGGCCTTAGTGGAAAAGAGAAGGGGCTGCCCTAGATGGGCTGCACGCCACCCTCCCTCCCCTAGTCCTATTAGGACAAGGAGAGGTGGCCGGCCCCCCTCTCTCTTTTCCCCCTCCGCGAATCCTATTCCAACTAGGATTGGGGGGGGGGGGGTCCTACTCCCGGAGGGAGTAGGACTCTCCTGGCGCGCCCCTTGTGGCCGGCCAGCCTCCCCCCTTTGGTCCTTTATATACTGAGGTAGAGGCACCCTAGAACACACGAGTTGATCCACGTGATCTATTCCTTAGCCGTGTGCGGTGCCCCCAGCCACCATATTCCTCGATAATACTGTAGCGGAGTTTAGGCGAAGCCCTGCTGCTGTAGTGCATCAAGATCGTCACCACGCCGTCGTGCTGACGGAACTCTTCCCCGACACTTTGCTGGATCGGAGTCCGGGGATCGTCATCGAGCTGAACGTGTGCTCGAACTCGGAGGTGCCGTAGTTTCGGTACTTGATCGGTTGGATCGTGAAGACGTATGACTACTTCCTCTACGTTGCGTCAACGCTTCCGCAGTCGGTCTGCGTGGGTACGTAGACAACACTCTCCCCTCTCGTTGCTATGCATCACATGATCTTGCGTGTGCGTAGGAATTTTTTTGAAATTACTACAAAACCCAACACGCTTCCCCAATGAACGCAAGTCCAAACTTCGACCATGAGCGGATGGACCCTTCAAGGTGCTCGAACGCTACAACAACAACGCCTACAAGATCGACATTCCACGCGACAAGTACTCCGGGAGCGACATCTTCAACGTCAAAGATCTCTCGCCCTACCATGGTGATGACGATTTCGATCCGAGGACGGATCTTCCCCAAGGGAGGGGAGATGATGCGAAGCATCCCACGATCATCCCTATGGACACACCTACACCTCCAATGACACCACATGGACCAATGACAAGAGCCCGAGCCAAGGCTATCAAAGATAAGGTGAACTCACTCCTCTCTGAACTTCCACTTTCTACGCATGAGACATGGCTACTACCTAAGTCCGAGACGTTGTGCATGATTAGGTATCAAAAGGATCCTCCCGAAGATGCACGTGAAGATGTACAAGCCCCCAAGTTCACGGATGAAGAAAACCAACGGAATGAGTCAAGGACACCTCCCAGGCCCCGGACATCCGGCCACAACCCCGAACGTTCGGCCCCTGGAGCTTCACCCACCACAGCCGCTCAGCCGCCAGGACACTACAGGCCTCGAACATCCGGCCTCGCCAGCCCGGACATCCGGCCCTTCCCAAGCCCCCGGAAATCCGGCTGCCAGCTCGGATATCCAGACACCCCCGAACCGGAGAGCAACATGGCCAGCTTCACCAGCCCGGACATCCGGCCTCCACAGCCCGGACATCCGGCCCTCCACGAACGCCCGGACATCCGACCCGACGCCCGGACATCCGGTCTCCCCTGTCTGCGCATAGTGTAAGGGCCGAGGCCCGTGTACCCCTTCGCCCCCTAGACTATATATACTCCACCTCGTCCTACTTTCTAGGGTTAGCGCTGTGTTAGCTCATTTGTGAGATAGAGCTTCGCTCATCCATATCGGATCTACTCCTTGAGAGAGACCGTGGCCCCTCTTCGGAGAAGATCCACCTTGGATTCAAGACCCCTTTACGGTAAGATCCCCTTATGGATTCAAGACCTCCTCACGGAGAAGACCGGTTACCATTTGTATTGTCCCTTGTTGACTTTGGATCTTGTATCTCCTCTCGTGTTTCGAGGATCTAGCACATGCGTGACTTAATCTTGTTGGTTTGGGTGATTCTCTGGTGTTTCCCCTTGTGTTTCCCCTCGTGATTTCCCTCGTGTTCTTCGTGTTCTTCGTGGGATCCGCTCCTTTCGTGAAAGATCGGCCATCTAGGGTTCCACCCTACATCAGGAAGTCCCAGGCGACCCCGTGCGCACGGGCCCCCGAGACCCTGTGCCCACAGGCTACACAGGGAGCTACCGATGTAGCACCCTGTGCGCATGGGCCCAACTTACCCCGTGCGCACGGGCCCTACAGGATGGCCGGCTGATGATGGCTGTTTGGGCCTCCTCTTCATCCACTTCATCCCTGTGCCTATATATTCCGTACCTAGGGTCATGTTTAGGGTCAGCAAAGATACATGTGAGATATTTGAGAGCTTTGCTCCTTCTACCCCTCCATTGGAGATCAAGACCTCTTAGGAGAGGATCTACTTGTGGATTTCAAGACCTCTTCTTGGAGAAGACTACCATCATTAATGCCTCGTCTCTTAGGATGGGAAGAACTTTACCTAGTGCTCGTTTCCTTTGATTGTGCTTGTAATCTTGTGGATCTATGTGTTTTCTATCCTAGTGGATGTGTGATTGGGTTTTGTTGGAGTGAATTCCTCTCTGTGTTCTTGATGTTCATCCCTTCCCCCCTCCAAGCGTGAAAAGATCCATCTTAGGGTTTCACCCTATAATAGGGTAGATGAGATCACGACCAACGACGGTATGGTGGTGGTGGTAGCGGAATTCTGGCAGGGCTTCGCCAAGCATGTACCGGTGAAACGTGAGAGGAGTTGGGAGAGGTGATGGGCAAGGGTCGAAGGATGGCTGCCCCCAACGCCTCCCCACCTTTATATAAGCATGGAGGGGGCTGGTGGCTCTCCCTCCAAGGCCCTAGGGTCGTTGGCCAAAGGGGAGGGAGGAAATCCCACCTTTCCTTTCCCACCGACCGCTATCCCCTTTTTTAGGGGTCCTGATCTTATCCTCTTGGGATATGACATTATTCCTTTTAAGGGAGGATCTTGGTGCATTTAGACCAGGGTTGTGTGTACTTTCCACACTACCCACATTCATGTGGGCCCCCATGCAGGCGGGCCCCACTTTGGAACCTTCTAGAACCTTCCCGGTACAATACCGAAAAACCTCGAACTTTTTTAGAAACCCCGATAACAATTTTCCATATATGAATCTTTACATCTGAACTATTTCGGAGCTCCTCGTGATGTCCCGGATGGAACAACCTTTGAATCTTCTACTGTTAATAGCTCAATACTACCCTAGCACTACCGAACGTTAAGCGTGCGACCATACGGGTTCGAGAATCATGTAGACATGACCGAGACTCCTCTCCGATCAATAACCAATAGCAGGACCTGGATGCCCATATTGATTCCTACATATTCCACGAAGATCTTTATCGGTTGAACCACGATGTCAAGGATTCAGTTAATCCCGTATACAATTCCCTTTGTCCGGCGATATGTTACTTGCCCGAGATTCGATCATCGGTATCTCCATACCTAGTTCAATCTCATTACCGACAAGTCTCTTTACTCGTTCGGTAATACAAGATCCCGTGACCAAACTCATTAGTCACATGCTTGCAAGATTCTTGTGTTGTTGTATTACCGAGAGGGCCCTGAGATACCTCTCCGTTATACGGAGTGACAAATCCCAGCCTTGATCCATGCCAACTCAACAGACACCCTCGGAGATACCTGTAGAGCATCTTTATAGTCACCCAGTTATGTTGCGGCGTTTGATACACACTAAGTATTCCTCCGGTGTCACGGAGTTGCACGATCTCATGGTTTAAGGAACAGATACTTGACATGATGAAAGCGATAACAATAAACATGATACAATCATATGCCACATCTATAGTTTGGATCTTGTCCATCACAACATTCTCATATTGATGTAATTCTGTTATCAAATGATAACTCATGTCTATGACTAGAAACCATAGTCATCTTTGATCAACGAGCTAGTTCGGTAGAGGCTCACTAGGGACATGTTTGTTGTCTATGTATCCACACATGTATTTGAGCTTCCAGTCAATACGATTATAGCATGGATAATAAACGATTATCATGAACAAGGAAATATAATAATAACCATTTTATTATTGCCTTTAGGGCATATTTCCAATAGTCTCTCACTTGTACTAGAGTCAATAATCTAGCATTACATGATAATGAATCTAACACCCATAGAGTCCTGGTGTCGATCATGTTTTGCCCGTGGGATAAGTTTAGTCAATGGATCCGCAACATTCAGATCCGTATGTACTTTGCAAATGTTCATGTCCTCCTCCTTGATCGCATTGTGAATGGAATTGAAGCATCACTTTATGTGTCCGGTCCTCTTGTGAAACCTTGGTTCATTGGCCAGAGCAATGGCACCAATATTGTCATAGAACAGAGTCATTGGGTTCAGTGCATTGGGCACAACTCCAAGATTTGTCATGAATTTCTTCATCCGGACACTTTTCTTCGCTGCCTCCGAGGCAACTATGTCAAGGCTACCACGCTTTGCTTGAAACTGCACGAGCTTACTGCTTCCCCGTTTAGAATATACACGTATCCGGTTTGAGATTTAGAGTCATCTGGATAAGTGTCAAAACTTGCATTGACGTAATCCTTTACGACGAGCTCTTGATCACCTTCATAAACGACAAACATTTTCTTAGTACTTTTCAGGTACTTAAGGATATTCTTGATCGTTGTCCAGTGTTCTACCCCCGGATCACTTTGAAACCTTCCGGCAATGCTTATGTCAAGGCTGACATCTGGTCTTGTGCACAACATCACATACAAGATAGAGTCTATGGCAGGAGCATAGGGGATGTCACTCATCTTTTCTATATCCTCTGTAGTCGCTGGGTATTGAGTCTTACTCAACTTCACACCTTGCAAAACAGGCAAGACCCATTCTTGGACTGATTTATTTTGAAATTTTCAAAACTTTATCAAGATATGTGCTTTGTGATAGTCATATCAAGCATCTCGATCTATCTTTATAGATCTTGATGCCTAATATGAGAGCAGCTTCTCCTAAATCCTTCATCGAAAAACTCTTGTTTAAATATTTATTTAAACGATACGGCGCCTTGTAGTCGACGGGAATGTCAAATCTAGGATTTAAATTCTGATGGACTTGGCGTACCACCGTCCTTTTAACCATCCAATCACAACAGGTTTTTTTGCGATGAAGATGGATGTTTGAGGATACAAATTCACGTCCGGTTAGTTTGAACTAGGTTAAAAAACGAAAGATGAAATAAGCTATACATCCTGAGATAGAACCAAAGACGAAAGGAGTCATCTCATCACCTCGGCACTAGCACCACGAGACCTTATTTCCCGCCTCTCCGACGGGCTCCCGCCGAGAGAAACCGCCAAACCCTCCAAAATATGCCGCCCTCCCGGGAGCAGCCCGCCGCCGCCGCCGCCGATGGCGGCGTCGAGGAGAATGTGATGGCCATCCTCGACTCTTTCGTCGGCATCAAGGATTCCCGTGACCTCCACGACGACCGTACCCCCCCCCCCCCCCCCCCCACCCACCTCACCCCAACCCCTTCTCTTAGTTCCTCCCAACAATTTGTAGGTCTCGTTCCCCGTTCCACTTGCTTGCTGATCCCGGCGCTAACTCGTTGCCTCACCAATCTACTCAGGAGCCGCTTTTTTGGAGGCCGTGCGCTCCGTCTGCCTGGCCGGCGACAAACCCTCGACCCCCACTGAGTACGGAACTCATCGCTCGTAAAGTAGTTTAGTCTCCTGACACCTGCTGTTCAGCACGATACTTATACTAATCTGCGAATTATTCAGTGTGGAAAGCTCTATACTCTCTCGATTCCTTTACCAGAGCTAATTCGCTTGCTAATTGATATATGGTTTACTTTATTTTGTCGGGCAAATTTGATTGAATGATTCACCTTTCTGTGTCATCTCATAGGACGGACACTAGTCTGTAACTATCTTTTGATACTTAGAAAGACGAAGGAACTGACTATATACTTTAACTCATATTCTGATTCCATTTCCGCATCATGATAGTGACATATGTGTATATGCTTCTATTTTTCCCAGTTCAGTCATATAATACTGCATCTGCACATGTTTCCGTCTTCTTATTGTTCATTTCAGTTTCAAGAGGAGGAGCAGTATTTTTTTAGCTTGCTCAAATTAGTAGATTGTTGTTCAACGAATGGGTGGGATACAAAATGAAAGGGGGGCAGTAAGTTCAGTACATCCCAATATTACAATGTACCAAACTAATAGGGAAGTCATGCCACAATTTATTATTACAGAAGTATTGAGTGATTGTGTTCACATCTGTGTCAATATCATATCGGAGTAACACCAAAATAAATACGCCTGAACATGAAGGAAGACTAAAGTGTTGCTCCTCTTTCTTCAAACATATAATCTGGTATCTTCGTAATTGTGATGCACTGCAGTTTCACCTTCTATGAGTACTGCTACCTCCTTTCCGGTTATAAGGCTTGCGTGTATCTCTAGGTTGACAAATGGACCAACGTAATACAAGTTATATCGTAAAAAATATATCATTAGAAACTTCAAATCGTATACTTTCTAATGGTATTAATTTTAGACTATATAATTCATCTTATCTTGGTCAAATTATAAATCAAGGGATACGCACAAGCCTTATAGACCGGAAATGAGGCAGTAGCATTCTAGTGGCAAGAAAGTCATCTTCCATCATGCCCCCTAGCCTTGTCTTAATGATCTTTGAACGGGAAAGCACTCGTTCAACTTTTGGTATTGAAACCCATAGACCATAGTAACAAGCAAACAAAGCATCTACCAATCAAGTACATATGTGAATGTGCAAGTATGTTACAAACATTCTTATTCCACTCTTCCACTGAATGAATATTTCGTGTAATCTTATGTGAGAAGTATTTGCTGAGTTTGACATGGGAATTATTTATGTAAATCTTTTACTTCTGGAAGGAGAATGTACGATGCTGTCTTTCAGATCTTTCAAAGCAGCAGCTCTTTGGAGCTAACCATTGCAAGTTTCCATCTCTTAATGGAGCTGGGCAAGGTGAAATGTTCTCTACCCCTTTCTCTCTCTTTCTGCCACCTTCGTGCAAGTTGACATGCCCCTTGTCCCTCCATTTGTCTATCATGGTACTTTTGACAATGGGGAGATAGATTCTGGCCTGCTATGTTAGCCATTCTCATTCATATCCGTTAGCAGAGAAAAGCCACTGATTCGGCAATGTTTCTTTTTGTTGTGTAGCATGACTAATATTCACTTAACTACCCAAGCAGTGCTCCTTTTGTGGTTTAGGGGAGCTCCATTTTATCATTACTATACTACACTGATATACCACTAAACTGTAACATGTAAAAACCTATATGCTGTTAAGTTAGTATATTGTCATTTCATGGCTCATCTCATTTTGTGTGCTTTTGATGTTAACTTGCAGCAATATCCAAGAGTATATTTGACAAATTCTGGTTCCCATCCAACTCTAGTTATAGTTAAAGAGGTAAAGGGTGACATAATGTATTAGATGTTTTTTCAACAAACTATGTACTGTTGTATGTTTTATACTTCTATATTGAATTTAAAAATCTAACATGCATAACTAATTTCCCATTTTCCAGTCATGGTCACCATTTCTCCTTGGCAACAATGTAGCTTCTGGTGAGCTTGGGAGAAACACCAGTCGCTCAGATCACCTCTTTGATTCTTTGGTAAGCTGGTATTAGTGTGCTACATTATTTTCTTATGCTGTATTCATATTTGCAAATTCTGTTTTCCTGCTTATGATCATATTCGTCTTGAGTTTCCTGCTCTTATTGGACCAAGAAGCATATCCTCACTGTATGTTCTTGGGGCCTGGGTATTTTAGCCTACATTATGCCTTTACAGGTTTTCTTCCTAGCCACTTGATTACTTGAGTTCCTTGAAGACTACTTTTTACTGTTGTATTATATGTTGGTAAATATTTTAAGTGGGAATTAGGAACTGTCTTTTGGATGTTAAAGACTATTTTGCAATACTTATTATCATAGTATTTGGCTTCCTCATTTTTCTGTGTCAGGAAGTATCTGATTCAGTTTTACCCTTCTTTAGAGATTTTCTTTGTTGACCGAAGCTATGGTTGAAGCATCGAATGACACAGGTGCTAATAATGGGCTTAAGGTAAATCCCTGATGGTCTCTAACTCCAGAGAATATTGGAAAAGTCCACTTCTCAAACTTAAACTTCCATGAATGTCCACTTTTAAGTCACAAACTCAACTGTCTGAGTTGCGACTTGAACTATCCTGTCCATTTTTCAATCACAGGTGGTTTCAGTTGACGCAGATGCCACATGTACGCACATCAGTACCATGTCACTACCATGTCACTACCATGTCATTTAACAGATCAGTTCAAGTTGACTGGATGGATGAGTCTAGGTTAAACCACCGAAAGAGGCCTACCCCTGATCCACTTATCCTCCCAGAATCTAATAGATTTGCCATTCCCCACACTAAATGATCCAAACTGAACAAATTTATCCTTAACTTTCATGAGGCCCTTCCAAAAGTGAGAGTCCATTGGTTTGGCTTTAATCGCCATGAGTGATTTTTGCCCCAAATACTTACTTCATAGGAGTGACTGCTAAATTTCATCCTTGCTTAGCAGCTTAAACAACCATTTACTCATAAGTACATAATTTTTTACTAGTAATTTATGAATCCTGAGGCCACCCTGGTCTTTAGGGGTACAGAAAGAATTCCCATCGTGCTAAACGATCCTTTCTCTTGTGCTTCTGGAGAAAAATCCTGCTTGTTGTCTCCAAAATGGCAACAAAAAAGTTTGTGTTCTTTAACTAAGTCTGAAACGTGACTATGTTTAGCCAGGTCCCCGCAAAAAAAAACTAAGTCTGAAACGTGACTGTTTAGCCAGGTCCCTAAAACTCTTGCTATTCCAAAAAATCCCTCTCATTTCTTACTATTCTTTCATTTTGAGAACCGCCAAAGTAAATGATACCTAATAAAGATTGTAGAGTAGTATGCGGGAGAGAAAATGCACCTTAGGTGCTCTCATTCCATCGGCAGCAATATATATGGTACAATGTACAGAGGCGCAATGGCGCTCGAGAAGAGAGGAGAGAGTGGGCGACGTGCGCAGTGGGGGGCAGATCGTGTGCATGTACGTGGGTGAGCACGTACGTGCATGGGATCGCCATGCAACTGTCAACACCCCGTCGCAGCTGCAGCATCTGGTGGCCGGATGCACAAGCTGGATCGGAAGTCGTAAAAGGCTGGTGAAGGCAGCCCTTTGATGAGCACATCCGCGAACTGCTGCGTGGTCGGGACGTGCAAAACACGAAACTCGCCGAGGGCAACCTTCTCCCGGATGAAGTGGATGTCCAACTTGATATGTTTCGTGCGCCGATGGTGAACGGGGTTCGCCGCCATATAGACAGAGGAGATGTTGTCGCAGAACACCACAGTTGCCTTGGGGAGAGGGACGTGGAGCTCGCCGAGGAGTTGTCGGAGCCAGCAGCACTCGGCCACGACGTTGGCGACGGCACGGTATTCGACTTCCGCGCTCGAACGGGAGACCGTGGCTTGGCGCTTGCTCGACCAGGACACAAGTGCATCGCCGAGGAACACCGCGTAGCCGGAGGTGGACCTCTGTGTGTCGGGGCACCCGGCCCAGTCGGCATCAGAGTACGCCACGAGGTCGAGGTTGGTGGAGCGGTGGATGTGGAGACCGAGGTCCGTCGAGCCGCGAAGGTAGCGCAGAATGCGCTTCACCAGAGTGAGATGAGCTGCGCGTGGATCATGCATGACGAGGCAGCACTGGTGAACGGCGTAGGCGATGTCCGGGCGCGTCATCGTCAAGTACTGGAGCGCACTGACCAGGCTGCGGTACTCGGAGGCGTCAGGCACCGGCGCACCGTCCATGGCAGACAGCTTCGAGTGCGTGTCGACCGGCGTGGAGACTAGCTTGCAGTCCACCATATTGGCACGGTCCAGCAGGTCCTCGACGTAGGAGCGCTGCAAGAGGAAGAAGCCGGCGTCGTTCCTGGTGACTGCGATGCCCAGAAAATAGTGGAGTGCGTCGAGATCCTTCATGGAGAACTCCGCCGAGAGCTGCTGCTGGAGGCGTCGAAGGAGAGCTGGCGACGACGCGGCGAGTATAATGTCGTCGACGTAGAGGAGAAGGTAGGCCGTCCCACTGTCGTTGTGGAGCATGAACAGGGACGAATCCGAGCGCGAGTCGAGGAAGCCGAGGGTGCGGACGAACGCGGCGAACCTGGCGAACCTGGCGCGCGGCGCTTGCTTGAGGCCGTAGAGTGACTTGTCGAGGAGGCAGACGTGGTCGGGGTGGGACGCGTCGACGAAGCCGACCGGTTGTTGGCAGTACACGCGCTCGGAGAGGTGGCCATGAAGAAACGCGTTCTTCACGTCCATTTGGTGAACGGGCCACCCCCGCGAGGCTGCCACCGTGAGGACGGCACGGATCGTGGCCGCCTTGACCACGGGCGAGAAGGTCTCGTCGAAGTCGACGCCCGGTCGCTGTGAGAAGCCGCGCACCACCCATCTGGCCTTGTAGCGTTCGAGACTCCCATCAGACTTGAACTTGTGCCGAAAAAGCCATTTGCCAGACACAATGTTTGCTCCAGGAGGACGGGGAACAAGGCTCCACGTTTGGTTCTGCATCAACGCCGAGTATTCATCCTGCATCGCAGTTAGCCAGTTTGGATCGCGCAAAGCAGTACGCACGGATTTGGGTATGGGAGAGATCGAGGAAGCGACGGTGGTGTGTAGATTTTGGTGATATTTAGGGTTTGGGAAGAACTTTCCCGCCTGGGCGCGTGTGATCATTGTGTGCGTGGGAGCGATGGGGACCGTGTGTTGAGGAGGGTGGGGAACGGTATTAGGAGTGGCTGGAGTGGTCGTAGGGAGGGGGGAGGGATGATCTGTCGTGGGCGAGGCGGGTGCAGATGTTGGTGAGGGTGGAAGCGGCGATGATGGGTTATCGCATGTGGAACCGGCGATGGGAGGGGTGGTAGGGTTTTGGGCGGCGACGAGAGGCGTAGGGTTTTGCGCACTGGGGTTCGTGCGGGCTCGGCGTGGGACGGGAAGTGGTGGTAGGAGCTCGGTTAGGTCAGGGTGGGAGTCCTGGTCAGGCGTGGCGCGTTTGTGTTGGAAAGGGAAGCTGGACTCGTCGAACACAACATGTCTAGAGATGAGGACGCGGCCGGTCGCAGGGTTGAAGCATCGATAGCCCTTGTGATCTTGGGAGTAGCCAAGGAAAACACATGGGACTGATCGGGGGGCCAGTTTGTGAGGTGATGTGGCCGTGATGTTGGGAAAGCAGCGGCAGCCAAATACGCGCATGGCAGAGTAGTCGGGATGTACCCCGTACAACAGGAAGAATGGCGTGTGCTGGTGGCGCGGGCGACACGGTCGGCGGTTGAGCAGGAAGGTGGCGGTTTGGAGTGCTTCGGCCCAGTAGGAGTAGGGCATGGAAGCATGGATGAGAAGGGATCGTGTGATGTCATTAAGGGTGCGGAGAGCACGTTCAGCGCGCCCATTTTGTGGTGATGTGTATGGGCACGACATGCGCAGTACTATACCAAGCGAAGAGAAGAACTGACGGGCGGCGAAGTTTTCAAACTCACGCCCGTTATCGGTTTGAACGGTGAGTACAGGAAGGTTGAAGTGAGTGCAAACCATGTGAACAAACGCACGCAATGTGGGGAACACATCAGATTTCAGTTTAAGGGGAAACGTCCACATGAAATGATTGTAATCATCGACAACGACTAAGTAGTACTGAAAACCGGACAAGCTAAGTACTGGCGAGGTCCATACATCACAATGGATAAGCTGAAATGGAAAGTAAGAGACATGATCTGAAGAACTAAAAGGTAAACGATGGCTTTTTCCTAGTTGGCAAGCGGTGCAGACGTCGCCGGCGGAGCGGGGAGCGGTGATGGAGGCGCGGCGAAGAGTGGAGTCTAGACCATCATCACCAAGATGGCCGAGACGACGATGCCATGTGTCACGGGTGACTGCAGTGAAAGCGTGGGGCGCTTGAGACGGGTGCGATGGGTGGAGTGGGTAGAGCTCGTCCGGCGAGTCAGAGCGGAGGATCACCGCCTTCGTTCTTCGATCCTTGAAAGAAAAACCACAGTCATCAAATTCTACATTAACTGGGTTATCGCGTGCAAGGGCTTTAACAGAAATGAGATTCTTGATTAAGTGAGGAGAGATAAGAATGTTGCGGAGAGAGAGAGGATAAGATGAAGTGGGAATGGTGTGTTGGCCGATGTGTGTGACTGCTAAGGTTGATCCATCACCAACTACGATATCAGGAGAGAAACTAGGGCGAGATGAGGAGAGCATACTAGAGGAGGAAGCCATGTGTGAGGTCGCGCCAGAGTCCAACACCCAGTCCCCGCCGGAGTTCGGCGGCGCCTGCCCTTGCTGCATGCTCATGGCGTTGAGCGCCTGAACAAGAGCGGCCTGATCCCAGGCCGACTGTGGGGCAGCGGCAGGCGCACCGTGGTTGATGCCGTAGATAGGATGCGGAGGGACCGCACCCATCTGCCAGTGCGTCGGGGGAGCCGATGCAGGTGGGGGAGCTGCGCCGTACTGTGCGGCGACGCCGGCGAAAGGCGTCGGACCACCGGGGCAGGGCTCAGGATGCCCGCACCGGGGGCATGGGGGCGCCAGGGCATGGGCCATGCGTGGACCATGCCCGTCCAGGGCGCTGGAGTAGGCGCTGGCGGGCGCGGTGCAGACGTCAAGCCCCCGCCAGAGCCCCTGCCCTTTCCTCTGCCGCGGCCGCCCCCGCCGGAGCGGTTGTTGTGGTCGCTGCCCCCGCCTGGGTTCTGTGCGGCGCGCCCGGCGTGTAGCGCGATGTCGTGGGGGGCCTCGTCAGCTTGGCGGCTCTCCTCCAGAAGGAGGAAGGCGCGGCAGCGCAGGAAGGTGGGAAAGGGTGTCTGCATGGTCAGGATGGGCACATCATAGCGAAAGCGAGGATGGAGACCACGGATCATGTTAAGGACCTGGTCGCGGTCACCGACGTGTTCGCCGAGGTCCGCCAGCCGGTCAGCATAGTCCTTGAGGCGGGCGAAGTAGGAAAGGATGGAGGACGAGCCTTGGTCGATGCGGCGAAACTCGGTGGCGAGCAGGACAAGCTGGTGCTCGCGGTTCTCCAGGAAGATGGAGCAGATGGCGTCCCAGACTTTGGCGGCGGTGGCGCCGCGCCGGTGCACCAGGCCGAAGATCTCCGGGCTCACCCGATTGTAGAGCCAGGAGAGGACGTGAGCGTCGTCCTGGAGCCAAGCGGCGTCAGGGCGGCGCGGGGAGCCGGTGAGGTGGTCGGTGACGCCGGACTTCTGGAACTGAACTTCGAAGAGCGTACGCCAGGTTGAGGCTGAGCACGATGGGGACGGGCTGGTTGATGAAGACACCGGCGAGCGGCGATTGGTTTGGCGGTGCGGCGGAGGAGCTCGCCTCGGTGTCGTGGCGAGTGAGTAGCGCACCCTGGGCAAGTGCATCGGGTGTGAGAAGGGGCATGGTGCGGATCGGGCTCGGAGCACCGCCGCGAGTAGACGGGGGTGGAGGAGGAGGCGGCGGCGGCGGTGGCGGAGGATGCGCCATGGCCGCGGGCAGAGGGCAGCGGAAGTAGGTGTCTAGAGAAGGCTGGTAACTGATACCATGTAGAGTAGTATGTGGGAGAGAAAATGCACCTTAGGTGCTCTCATTCCATAGGCAGCAATATATATGGTACAATGTACAGAGGCGCAATGGCGCTCGAGAAGAGAGGAGAGAGTGGGCGACGTGCGCAGTGGGGGGCAGATCGTGTGCATGTACGTGGGTGAGCACGTACGTGCATGGGATCGCCATGCAACTGTCAACAAAGATAACCTGAGGGTGTACCTCAAATTAGGAAGGGTCACACTACGAGTTTTTCTGTTCTGGTATCGCATTCCTTGGCAGTACTATAGAAACTTTGCATCTATAATATACATTTCTTTGTCTGTTGTTGAGATTTGAAGCTTGTTCTGTTCTGTAATTTAGCATATAGAGAACATGGTGCTGTTCCAATATCTCGTTCGCACACTTGAGGCTGATTTTGTACCTCGTCATATTGCATATAAAGGTAAAAGTGCCTGTCAACTTAACTGTTTTACATTCCTGTGTATAAGACAATATATTCTTAAACATTCTTGTGATTTTGTTGCAGAGTCATTAGACTGGGTGATTATCAGGGAATCTGTTTTAAGCGTGCTTCTGGTAAGACCTACCTACATCTGTAATTTATAAAAAGTAGCTTAGCTTTCTGGGCTAAAACTTTGTTTGTTGTTTCTTTGCCTCGTCATATTTTGTTGAAGATTTTTTTTTACCACTGACATAGTCACAGTTACGTGAAAGTATTGCAACGTCTGCGTTATTTTATGACATTTTTGGAATCCCTAATATTCATTAACAGGGATCGCGAAAACTGGTATTCAAAATGTTTGTCAAGAACTGCATATCCCTTCTGAACCAACATCAGCGGGAAGTTGAAGATGACATATCTTCTAAATCAGCATCTGATTTAGATTCTTCCTTAACCTTTTCATTGCTTGAGTTTGAAAGAGAAGCGCTTATATCCGTGAAAAAACTTTTCATTATGGTGAGCTATATCATAGTGTTTTTGATCATACACAGATTGTGTGAAGTGCAGATGCTAACTATTTCAGTTTTTTTTGTAGGTTATAAACCTTGACTTGATTAGGAAAGAAGCAGACAAATTGGGCCTGACTTCAAGGGCTGATGGCCTCAGGTTTGGTTCTTAGTTTCATTTTCTTAAGAATGTAACCATTGTGCCTGACATTCCATTTCCTTCTCTGTAGGAATCCTATCCTGGAAGTTATTCTAGAGGAGCTAACTTACAACACAATCTACTTATCCCCATTTCTTTTGGTAACTGCAAACCACTGCATCCTTCTGGCCTCTTACTCATTTTTCATGGATATCTTAATCTTATCATAATGTTGAACTTGCACGAGAAACTGAATGGGTGGTTCATTGTAAACCCACTCAAAGTTCCTAGTAAAGCTTGTCTGAATGCTTACCAATTTTCACTTTGTTATGAGTTCGCTTGATGCCAGCTAAAGATAGGAAATAAAGACCACATACTAAATTAGAATAGCTGACTTTACTTGAAATCTAGTAGTACTCTAATGTTCTGTTAATTCTTCAATCTGTTAGACCTTTCAGCCTGAGCATTGATAGTTGTGGATGACACTAGGAGAGTTGGGACAATTTTCGTTGGTTTATTTCTCACACAATGCCATGCCAACCTGAGGGGTTGGGGATACATATTTATAGGCTGCTAGCCAGCCAAGGCATATGCTAAGATGCTGCTAAGATGCCAGTCTAAGATGCTAGTCTAAGATGCTAACTGACAGTCCTTGATGGTCAAGAACAGAACTCTATCCTAACAGCCAGTCCTTGATGGTCCAGGACTTTATCCTCCTAACTGCCACAAGGACCATGTGCTGCAGCCCCACAAGGACCCTAGTACACAGACTTATCCATCATTCTCCCCCTAAGTCTTGTACGTCGTCTTGTGGGAGAGTTGAATCATCCCAATCCTGGAGCAAAGTTCGAGGAACTTGACCCTCCCAAGGGGCTTGGTGAGCAGGTCTGCGAGCTGATCCTTGGTGTTGATGTAGCTCGCCTCGATGCTCCCTTCTTCCACACAGCTGCGGATGAAGTGATACCTCAGTCGGATGTGCTTGCTCCGTTCGTGGAACACGGGGTTCTTTGCCAGGGCCAGGGCGGACTTGCTGTCCACCAGGAGCTGCACCGTTCTGGTGTCTTGAACGAGAAGATCACCAAGCAGTCGAGCAAGCCAGAGCGCCTGAGTACAGGCGGTGGAGGCCGCTATGTACTCAGCCTCACAGCTGGACAGGGCCACCACCTGCTGCTTGACTGATTGCCAACTCACGAGACACTTGCCGAGGAAGAGGAGGATCCCGCTCGTGCTCTTGCTGGTGTCGATGTCGCCGGCGTGGTCGCTGTCGCTATACCCGACGAAGTGTGCCGCCCCAGGGCACCTAGGGTAATGGAGGCCCTGGTCGAGGGTCCCTGCTATGTAGCGGACGATCCTCTTCACTGCCTGCTGGTGTTCCGACGTTGGTCGCTCCATGAACCGACTGACATAGCCGACGGAGAATGCCAAGTCCGGCCGTGTGTGAGTGAGGTAGCGAAGGCTCCCCACAAGGCGTCGGTACTGCGTAGCATCCACTTCCTCCGTCGTGCTGTCGCGACTTAGTTTCAGCCTCTCCTCCATCGGAGTGAGAGCTGGATGGCAGTCGGTGAGCCCAGCTAGCTCAACGATGCGCTTGGCGTAGGCGGACTGTCGAAGCGCGATCCCGGAGTGGTCCTGGTGCACCTCAATCCCTAGATAGAAGGAGAGGAGCCCCAGGTCACTCATCTGGAACGTGGCCTTCATGTCTTCCTTGAACGCCGCCACCTCTGCATCTTTGGTGCCGGTGATCACCAGGTCGTCAACGTAGACGCCCACCAGCAGGGCATTTCCTCCACTCCCCCGTCGATAGACGGCAGCCTCATGCGGGCTCTGCTCAAAACCCATCTTCTTCAGCGTGGAGTCCAGCTTGGCGTTCCACGCCCTGGGTGCCTGCCGCAGGCCATAGAGAGCCTTGCGCAGGCGGAGCACCTTGCCCTCCTGGCCGGGAATCGTAAACCCCGGTGGCTGATGCACGTAGACTTCCTCCTTCAAGTCGCCATTGAGGAATGCCGACTTAACGTCCATGTGGTGGACACGCCAGCCCTCCTGGGCAGCCAGCGCAAGGAGAAGTCGCACGGACTCCATCCGTGCCACGGGAGCGAAAGCGTCGTCGAAGTCGACTCCTTCCTGCTGCAAGAAGCCTCGGGCCACCAAACGAGCCTTGTGCTTGATGATGGCGCCGGCTCCATCCCTCTTCAGCTTGAACACCCACTTAAGGGTGATTGCGCGGTGACCTCGAGGGAGATCAGCAAGCTCCCAGGTGCGGTTTTGCTCGACCGCATCCATCTCCAACTTCATCGCGGCGCGCCATGCCGCGTCTCTCTCGGCCTCTGCAAAGGACCGTGGTTCGCCGTCTTCACACACGAGCTGTAGCTGCGCCTCCAGGTCACGTGGCACCAGTCCTGGCACCGGCTGGTCGCCGAGCACATTATCCATCGTACGGTACCGCAGCGGTTCGCCTCCATACCATGCGTCGACCCGCTCCTCGTCGTGAGTGAGCGGGGAAGCGAACTTCATCGGGTTGTGCTCTGCGTGAGCTGGTGCTGATGAAGACGAGCCCGGAGTGGCGACCGCCGGGGCTGGAGTATGCGGCGTCGCTGGTTGTGGTGTCGTCGGTGTAGCAGGCGCCGGAGTCGATGTAGTTTTGGGGGCCGGGGTAGACGTGCCCGGTGAAGAGGAGCTGCTTGCTCCCCCAGCTTCCTTGAAGTGAGCGTACTCGACAATGAAGTCGTCATACGTCGGCGTCGAGCCGTCGTCCACCGCCTTGTCCCATTGCCACCCTCGCCCTTCGTTGAACACGACGTCTCGCGCTGTGCGCACACGTTGTGTCTTTGGGTCGAGGATGCGGTAGGCCTTTGAGCCCTCCGCGTAGCCGATGAAGACTCCCGGAATGCTCCTGTCGTCGAGCTTGCCGATGTGGCCGAGCTCCTTGGCGAACGCAAGGCAGCCAAAGACCCGCAAATGAGAGACCGCCGGCTTCCGCCCATGCCAGGCCTCGTACGGAGTTCTGCCGTCGAGTGCCTTAGTAGGAGAGCGGTTGAGGATGTAGACGGCCGTTAGCACCGCCTCTCCCCAGAAGACAGTCGGCATCCCTCTCTGCTTGAGGAGAGCCCGAGCCATCCCCACAACCGTCTGGTTGCGCCGCTCGACGACGCCGTTTTGCTGCGGGCTGTACGGCGCGGAGTAGTGGCGCTGGATGCCCTCATCGGCGCAGTACGACGCGAATTCAGCCGCCGTGAACTCGCCGCCGTTGTCAGTGCGCAACACGCGCAATTTGCGGCCGCTCTCCGCCTCCACACCAACCTGCGCGCGCCTGATGGCGTCCGCCGCTTCTCCCTTACTGCCGAGGATCATCACCCACATGTAGCGGGAGAGATCGTCGACGAGCAGCAGGAAGTAGCGTCGACCTCCTGGTGTGGCTGGCGTCACCGGGCCGCACAGGTCTCCGTGCACGAGCTCCAGCTTCTCCTTAGCCCGAAAACTCGCCTGTTGGGGAAAGGGGAGTCGTCTTTGCTTTGTCAGTACGCAGATGTCGCAGAACTGCTCCACATGGTCGAGGCATGGCAGGCCTCGCACCATCTCCTTGGCACTTAGACGCTTCAGGGCCTCAAAGTGAAGGTGCCCAAAGCGCTCATGCCACCGCCACGCCTCGTCGTCTCGACGGACAGCGAGACAGACCGGTTGTGCCACCTGCACATCAAGGACGTAGAGTCGATTTTCACCTCTGGGCACCTTGGCGAGAAGGCGACGCTGGCGATCCCAGATGCGTAGGACCCCATGCTCAATCAGCACGCGTGAGCCGTTCTCATCCAGCTGTCCCAAGCTGATGATGGAATTCCTTAGCGCGGGGATGTAGTAGACACCGGTGAGCAGCCGGTGCTCTCCCATCTTGGTGGTGAAGATGACGGAGCCGACGCCCTTTATCTCCACAGCGGAGGCATCCCCGAACTTGACGGAGCCTCGCGCATCGGAGTCGAGCTCGGCGAAGAATTCCCTTCGACCGGTCATGTGGTGGGTGGCGCCGGTGTCGAGGCACCACCCCGTAGCCTTGTCCTTCCCGGAGCCATCGCTGAGAAGAGCATGTGCTTTTGGCTCATCGAGGTGGATGAAAGCCTTTGCGACTGGAGTCGCCGAGGGTAGCTCAATGCTTGCATGCGCCATGAACAGAGCCGTCTCCTCCTCCTTCGCCTGTGCGACGTGAGCCTGGCCTTGTCGTGGTTGCCGACACTCATTGGCCCAATGGCCAAACCGGCCACAGTTGTGGCAACTGTTGTCTTGTGCCGGCCTGGGCTTGCCAGCGGCGCCGTCCTTGGCGCCTCCGCGGGCGTCACCTTCGGCACGTCCTTGTGCCCTGCCCGGGGGGCCTCTTCGCGCCTTACGCTGCTTGCCACGCTTGCGGCCGCCCGTCGAGGAGGAAGGCTCCCCCTTCTTCTTGTCACCAAGGCTGGGATCCCACTGCTCCCGAGTTAGGAGCAGCTTCCCGCCGGTGGTGACGGGCCCCGAGGGGGGCTGTGGCTCGTCGGTGTCGACGACCTTGAGTCGACCTATCGCCTCCTCGATCGTCATCGTGGAGAGGTCCAGCAACGACTCGATCGAGCGAGCCATCTGCTTGTACTTCTCGGGAATGCACCGAAAAAGCTTCTCGACAGCTCTCTCCTCGGTGTAGGTGGCATCGCCAAACTTCACCATCTTCTGCAGCAGAGTGTTGAGACGGAGAGCAAAGTCATCAACGTCCTCACCTGGCTTGAAGCCCAGGTTCTCCCACTCCTTACAAAGTGCCTGCAGGGTGGACTTGCGAGCACGGTCGCTGCCGATGCGTGCTGCGGCGATGGCGTCCCAAGCCTCCTTGGCAGTCCGCTTGTTGGAAAGCGAGAACTGCATCTCGGGCGGGACTGCGGCAATGAGGGCGTCCAGCGCCCGTCGATCCTCTAGGTGGTCGACGTTGCTGTCCTGGACTGCCTCCCACATGCGCCGCACCTGGAGCCTGACCTTCATGATCCCGGCCCACTCGACGTAGTTGGTTTTAGTGAGGGTAGGCCACCCAACACTGGAACCAACATCCCTGACCACAGTCCGGACCTCGTAGAGGCCGCGGTCCTGGTCGTTGCAGCCGCCGTCGCGGTGCGCGCCTCCACCTGGAGCGCGGGCGTGCTCGGCTGCCCACTGCGCCGTCCGCTCCTGCGCCACTTTGGCGCGATCTGCGTCGGCGCCGTCGTCCGCAGGCGCGGAGCTGCTGGAACTGCCGGGGCTGCCGCGGAGTGCCTTGGCATCCGCCGTAGCCTCACGGGCTGCTTCTGCTGCTGCTGCTGCTTCTACCTCCGCCCTGGCTGCTTCTACCTCCGCTCTGGCTGCTGCCAGCTCCGCTGCAGCCAGCCTCGACACTCTTGCCGCCGCAGCAGCCGCTGCTACAGCCGCTCGCTCACGCTCCTCTGCCACGGCGCGCTCGGCCTCTTGCCGGCGCCGCATGCTCGAGGTAGCCGTGTGCTGAGAGCGACCTGCAGACATGGCTCGCTGCAGGGGGGCTGTTGCGTGAAGAGGAGGCTGATGAAGACGAGCTGCTGCTCGACAGTCCGGAGGGAGGAAGGTAACCAGAGGCAGACGGAGCAGCTGCTGCTACCGACTTGGGCTGCTCACAGGAAATGCTCAGGGTGCAGGTTAACCTGGCTCTGATACCACTTGTTAGACCTTTCAGCCTGAGCATTGATAGTTGTGGATGACACTAGGAGAGTTGGGACAATTTTCGTTGGTTTATTTCTCACACAATGCCATGCCAACCTGAGGGGTTGGGGATACATATTTATAGGCTGCTAGCCAGCCAAGGCATATGCTAAGATGCTGCTAAGATGCCAGTCTAAGATGCTAGTCTAAGATGCTAACTGACAGTCCTTGATGGTCAAGAACAGAACTCTATCCTAACAGCCAGTCCTTGATGGTCCAGGACTTTATCCTCCTAACTGCCACAAGGACCATGTGCTGCAGCCCCACAAGGACCCTAGTACACAGACTTATCCATCACAATCAGTAATCCGCACATGTGCTGGATTTTCCCCAGGAAAGGAAATGTGCACAACCCTTAAGCTTCCGCGTAATAGTTGTTGAGATAGCAGAATAAGATGTCTCCGTAGCTTTATAGTAACCGCACAGTCAAGCATAATGCCAGTTAAATTAGCTTTCGTTGTTACACATCTATAATTAATTTTCCTATTCCCTGTGTGATGTCCCTGTTGTATGGGGGATTCCTGTTCTTTTTTCCAAGATCATGCAGGAGAGCTGCATGTTCTACAATGTCATTTGAAAGGTATGACCCAAAGAAAAGACACAACCCAGAAAAAGGGAAACACACAGCCACCTAGGCAGCCTGAAACGACCTAAGGATTGCTACCACTAAAATACTTGTGCCGATGGCCATCCATGACCTCAAGCACAATCGTCCTCACCAGGCCACACCCTAGTCAATTACAAGTATAATCTGTAAGGCATGGGAAGCAGTCATCCACCATGGGAGTTTGCAGCAACAGCCAAAACGCCGCACCATCCGGCTATGACCTCGGCAACTCTTGTACAAGCATCACGGAGGCAGCAACAACTTTTTTTTTGGAAAAGGAGGATATACCCCCGGCCTCTGCATCTGGACGATGCATGCAGCCATTTTATTAATTATTCACAAAGACCATACAAAGTAATACATCAGTAAGCCTGAAGCCACCATCTAGGCAACACCTGTTGCTATTCCTATCCCTTAGATGAAGGTGTGCTGAATATCCGGGCCGAGTACCAAACAAACATTGCACCAAACCCTAACATCTAAAGTCGGATGCCCCAGCCCAGCCACACACCGGGACTGGGTCACACACCGGTCCAGTGCACTCTCAAAGATCACCGCAACCGTCTTCCACCGATCCCTCTCCAGAGCAAGCACTGACGCATCACCATTGCCAGGCTGCCGTCGACGCCACCACGGCGCCACACAGCGCCACCACCCTCCACGTATCCATCCACACGCGACCGTCGCCGAAACTCCGCGGCGCCATGCCACCAAGATCCGCCGCCAGCCATGCGGTAGATGTAACATCGCTCGTCCTCTTGTCCCCTCTAGCCAGTGGTTGCTCCAAAACGATGCCCCCAGGAGGGCGAACGACACCGCAGGCGTCATCATCGTCCGATCCGGTAGACCTAGATCTAGGGTTTCCCCCGGAACATCCCAATTGGGACTGCCGCTAAACGCCACCCAACCAAGACGAGCCCACCACCTTCCCATGCTCACCGAAGGCGACACCTCCATGAAGATGACGACGCCGCGAGCGTCGCTGCCGCCCAATCCAGAGGGATTTGGGTTTTCACCCCGGTACACGAGCAAAGGAGGGAGGCAGAGGCGGAATGGAGAACCTTGACGGCGCCTATATGTAGGGGACGGCGCCTGCACGCGTCGCCGTCGTCGTGGCCGGAAGATCCGGCCTTGGATTTCTCTGGGCTCCACACTTCCCCATCCTTTCCTCAGACGCGGCACCGACGACCAAGGGCAGCCGGAGACCAGATCGTGAGGCTTGGATTGGGACGGCGTCAGATCCGGGATGGGTGCCCCCGAGGCCACCACGCCCCGCAGGCACCACCCGCCGCCATCTTGCCGCCCGTGCGGCCAAGGGGGGCGGCCAGCACTTGCAACAACCGCCGGCCAAGGGCCGCCTCATGAGGCCGCCGCCTTGGTTCCAAGTCCCCCGTGCGCGGCAGGGCGGATAGGACCCTCACCGCCATCTTCCCCAACGGCCGCGCGGCGTTCCAGCGACCCCCTCCGATGGCAGTGAGGGAGAGGAGAGAGGGAGGGGCGGCCGGCGGTGGACTAGGTTTAGCGCCGCCCAAGTCGCCCCTGCGGGAGCGACGCGGGGACTGCGAGCTGTGATCACCTTAATTGTCAATTTCAGAGGCAGCAGCAACTAGTCCCTAGCGATGACCGACCTCCAGTTGCATGAGCATCAGGTTGACCAGGGGCAAATGAACCTGGTGTGGAGAATGGCCAATGCAGCCACTCCAACCACGACGCCTTCAAGGACCGTCTCCAGCCTGTCCAGCACCGTCAAGACTACCAATGACTAGCCATGGAACCGAACGGATAGAAGAGAGCCGGCAGTGATGAGGGTTTGGTGAGGTGGGAGAACGGCCAATGGTTTGGGAAGGGGTTGAGGCAGTGAGGGTTTGCTTCATGGGATTACAAGTTACCCTAACATTGGTCGTGTTATTTTTGAGAGCCCCCGTTTTAAATTCCACCGAATCTATACAAATCAGCTAAAGGTGACTGACTAGAGTTAAGGTCTCAGTAGAGATCTGATATGCATATTACTGACTACTTTGATTGCTTTGCTTCATGAGTAGTACTCAAACTTGCACAAGAATGTCTTAGTAATACCCATGATTGTACTTTCCAAATTCCTAACTTTTACGTCTTGTAAAGCAATCAAACCAAGACCTATGATGGTTAAGCAGCTACTATGTTAGTGTTTTGGGTCTTCATGTGGTTTTACAGGTAAAAGGGTGTTCCGGGGCAGCTGTACGGTTGAAACTGAAACTTGTCTCTTTTATTTTGGGTCATTTATATGGAATAGCTGTGCTGTAGCTGGCTATACACTAATAGAAACAGCACCACTATTGGGTGCAATAGCTGCCATAGCTGTATTAGCGGAACTCCATGCGTAGCGGTGATAGATAGCTATTTAGAAAACTACTTGGCAACTAAACTGTTTGCCAATGATTAGGCACATGGCTTAGTTTACCAGCTTCTTTTTTTGGTGAAGTGCGGACTTCGGAGTTTGGTCCATCGCTGATGGGTACCTCAAGTGTTTAATAACTGTTTGGACACAAGTTAGATATCTGGTGCCATTTAGATACGAAAACTTGCACCTTAAACTCTTAAATGCTATATGATCTTTTTTGGCAATGAAAACAAAGAGATCAAAGCTATTTAGATACCGGAACCTGTACGCATAATTTTGTTTCTATTTGCTGCTCATTTTCCTGGTACTCCACTTTGATAGTAAATTAATGACTTTGTTTATCAACCGCAACAGGCCTTCACGGAGTGGAAGTGGAAATTGCAGATTATCCTGCTGTACTTCTCAAGATATCAAGTTAAGGTATTCTAAATTTACTTTATAATCACCTGATTCTTAGCATGCAAATGCCTTCTGTGCAACTAAAGAAATGCCCCTTTGGAGACAGTGATTGGTGTTTCAGTATATACAGCAGAAGTGTGACAATTGTTGTATCAAATGTTGGTATCAACTGTTGCTCTCCAGTTGATACAAATTTTCTTGCCTCTTAGATAGGCTCTCCAAATGTTCCACCCCCATCATGTCTTCATTGGCATTATCTGGACTGGTTTGTTTTATTAATTACATAGGACTTGAATATGTACCTATAATTTCAAACTGAGTTCTGAAATAAATGGAACATCATTTAAAAAATTCTACAAGTTTAATCTGACAGACAGAATCACCTTGAATTTGGCCACAACGAAAATGAATTCCAATGCTGAAACAGCAATATTGGTTCTCAAAGCTTAGGCTATCATTTGCAGGCTTATCCACAGCACTTAGATCATCTCAAACACACTTGACTTTAAAATGACACCACAATAGTAAACTTTATGCTAAATAGACATCACAAGAGCAAACTTTGTGGTAAATAACACTCCCGGGGAATATTCCATTGTGAGTTTCATTTAGAATGACACAAAGCGCTTCTCTTCCCTGCCTCCATCTCTTATCAACCAGTGACGTCCATTACCCTGTTTCCTAGGCTGCATGCATGTTTAGCTCCACTCTCAACCATGCATATGGTACCCCCTCCGATCGATTATAAGTGTTGCAGTTTTGAACTAATATTAGTTCAACCTTGGTTCAAAACCGCGATACTTATTATGAATCGGAGGCGTACCATTTTACAGATCTTTTGCTCTTTCCTATGTTATTTGAAAGTCTAGCATGATTGGATTATTTGTCCTCTAAACAAGAATCTTAGGAGTGTTACTGACCTGTACAAACAATTGTTTTTTGGACACGTTGATAGAAGTTACAAGTACTACAGTTTAGATGTCAATTAGAAAAGGATGTCAAGTACTACTGTTTGGTTTTTATAGGCAACTTTTCCCACACACATGGAACTCTTATTTGTAGTAGCATTTTTGAGAGATAGACATCAAAATGCCAACTAACAGGTGCAGATGTATAGCACAAACTAACGTATTATTTATGAACTCAGTTTTCTGTGTGCATGGAGTTAAAATGACTAGAGAGATCATTATTAAATGTTAATATTGACATGCTAATTGGTGTATTGTCCTCGTTGTCTCTTCTACCTGAGAGCTTTCACATAAGTTCATTTTGTGATCAAAGCAAAATCATGGATGCTATTGCCACCTTTTTTGTTGCTCATAGTCTGCAGTCCGTACTCGGAGGTCAGATAATTCTCAACAAGATTTGACAGTGGAAAGCGCTCTGAGTATGTTTTCATCAGAAGCAAGCGCAAAGGCCATGGTTAAGATGATGTGTCCAGAAGTTGCTCAGCTTCTCTTAGCACATGCATACCAGGTTAGGGCATTAAGTGCCTGCTCCTTATTTTCTATGAAAGATTTTTTTGTCTAGATTTTGGACAGAGGCGACTAGATATTTGATTTGACCCCAGAAATGTATGTTTTGACCCTAGAAATAGTGACATGGAATAATATAGACGCATACACGTCTCCAGAATATAGTTTCTAAGGTGATACTCCTTGGTAGATAGGCAGTAAGCATATGTGTCTTTAACTCTAGCTTTTGTGTGCTAATACTTTCACAAAAATGTATGGCCATCTTTGCATTGTACTGTATATTGCCTGATTATCTGTCATTCAGGTTGAGAGCATAAACGCATCATTCATCCATTATTTGCCGCTAGCTTGATACTGTCTAGAGCATATTCTTTTTCTCTTTGTTTAATTGAAGAGCGTAATACTATTGTTATTAAGAAACTTGAACAGGCGGCATTGTAGATCTCTGTCATCCATGTTCCCACCCTGATGTTCTTCTGCTGTTCTGATATTCTTCCATTTACAGCAATCTACATCTTGGGTTATAATTTTGACAATCATAAAACCTTTCAGGTCTGCCTATCCGTTGATGGTGATTCTAGCGAAGCTAATGATGCAGCAAAAATGATGGGAGCGTCTCTTCTCGAGATATCTTGCAAGTTTGTGTTGGCTTTCCAGAATCTGAGAAAAATCAACACGTGAGTATTTTGTTGTGTTTATTATCGTAGCGGCCACCATGATTCTAAAGCTGTCAGGACTCAGGAGATGAGTGTCAGATGGTACTCTCGCTGCATGTCGGGCAGCCATATCAGACTATCAGTACGGATCTGCCAACAAATTCACTAAGTTCCCTATGCATTTAATTTCTGTATACCGTTTTGCAGGAACATTCAGATTTCACAGTTTGAGAAAGAAGCTTTGTTCACTGCAGCAACGCTGACAAGAAAACTGCAGAACGGGTGAAGATTGGAGACTTGGAAGTATTCATTTTGGATTTTGGAGACTTGGAAGCGATGGGATCAAATGGTTTATCTTAAGAGAACGATGGATCTTTGTCTCGTCTATTGCACGGCAAAGTATGTTACCTGTGTATATATATTTCGGTTATCTATTTCCTCTGTAGTAGAGTATCCGACCCTGACGTAAAGAACTGAAGCATCTGGGTTGCTCATCCCAGGGCAGATATCAAATTCACTTGGTTTTCTGCTCGGCAAATATGTACTAAAGAATGCTGGTTTCGTCTTACTCCCTTTGTTTCAAATTACTTGTGGCAGGTATGGATGTATTTAGATGTATTTTAGTTGTAGATACATCCATTTCTGCGACGAGTAATTTGGAACGGAGGGAGTAGATGGTAACCAAGCAAACCAGCCCGGGTGTACTAGAAGAGGCTGAAATCTAGGGCCTTGTTGTTAGCCCTGAGAGCAATGCTAATCTTGTTGTCCTCCGTACCTAAATACAAGTCTTTTTAGAGATTTCAATGTGAAGTACATACGGAGCAAAATAAGTGAATCTACTTTAAAATATGTCTATGTGTCTGTATGTAATCCCTATTGAAATCTCTGAAAAGATTTATATTTAGAAACGGAAGTAGTAGTACATCTAAATAGCTTATCCACTAACCTATTTTTCTCATACATGCAAGTATAGTATGTCACCTTGGAATACAACATGCATCGAGAAAAGTCCATCACAATATGTAATCATGCATAGGAAAAAACCCATGTCAACATGCAAAAATGCATGAGGATTTTTCATTCTATTATGCTATTTATTATTAAATAGATATTTTAGAACTATACAATAATAATACGCAATAAATCATATGTATTTTTAATTTTAGTTCTCATAGAACAATGCCCGTGCGTTACGACGGGATATAAATATTCTAGTACGTTTGCTTGTAATTTATCTGTCCATAATATGCGATTGTGTTAATAAATGTTGATCAAATTTTGTTCGTGATTTACCTTATATTTTGATCGAAAGTGATTTACCTGCCCATAGTATGCGACTGTGTAAATAAATGTTCATCAAATTCTGCTCCTGATTTACCTTGTATTTTGATTAGAAGTTTGGTAAATAAATTAAAGTGGAATTTGTTTAGAAAGTAAGTAATACATGGGGAAGGTTGGATGAAGGGATGGTGCGAAGACAGGTGAAACGGGAGCCTTATGTTCTTTTTAAGTAGTAGAGATACTATTTGTTGTTCAGCCAACAATTCAGCTCACCTGTGTGCGAAACATGCAAGCACACTGAGTGTGACTGATTGCTGGATGAACTCTCCTCCTGATTTCCTCGTGACAACCTGTTGGCTGATCGCGTTGGAGCTGGAAATGATTGAATAAAGCTCTATGATTCCTGCAAAAGAAAAATACAATCAAATCTCATTGGTATATATTGCAAAACATTCATACAACAAAAGTATGGGGTAACTTCTAGTAAATAATATACCCAACAATTGGCTGTATAAGACCGGCGTGTCATTCATAGCCAACATACTTAGTCACTCATATAATAGAGTTGGTTATAAGGTTGGCTACTAGGTTAGTATTTTTTTTTGCACTTTTCGATTTCCTTTTTCTCGCATTTACTCTTTTTATCTACTAGCATGACAAAATGACGAAGCTTTGACACCAAGTCGTAGATCTAGACTTCTTGGTCGGAGTCACACGTAAAGCAAGTAAAGACCCCTAGTGGTTGTTGTTTAGGGTTCTAAAAGAACCCCACGATGGAGTTGTGAGTATGTGTTTTGTGTTGATCTCCTCTCTGCCCATGTTGTGGTTCTCGGATGATTGAGAAAAAGGGGTTTCCCCCGCTTTATATTATAAAGCAAACCTCCGATACATCCAGCACGCTGGGGCCGCAGCACAGATAAGCCCAAAAGAAAACAAAAAAAAATGAAAGAGAAATGAATGCCGACACCGGCAGATCAACGATGAAAGGAAGACCGGCAACCGCTGCACCCTCCGACGAAGTGCCACCGCGCTCCCAGCATCTCGAAGCGCCTCGCACCAAGCAACACCTTCAAGAAGGAATGCGACGACGCCGCCGCTGTTGCCCGATCAAGTTCTAGGGTTTCCCCCGGTACGCGAGGGATGGTGGGGAAGGGATATATCCGACGCCCCTCAGGAAGGTCCAATGGTGCCCGCAAGCGTCACCGCGTTGGTGCCGGACAAGCCGACAAGGATTTCTCCCGATCCAGAACCACCACCATCACCCGAGGCACTTCGAGATGCACCACCACAACAGCCGCCCACCAGCCTGTGCCACCACGGTTACCGGACACCCCCGCCGCCTCACTGGAGCTGCCAACACGAGGCCTAGCTCGGGCAAAGAGACCCGGCCACGGGAGCGAGCACAACTCAGACAGGGGGAGGGGACACTCTTCACCAGCGCAGCGGAGCCGGCCGGACGCGGCAACGAGGACTTGCCGGGCCTCGACGGCCCGGCCGGGTCCACTTGGACCCGGACAATCCTGTCGTGACGCTGCAACTCGCCGACCGACGAAGTCCGCACCACCCAAGCCCGCCGCCACCATGCCATCACCAGGAAATGACGCCGCGGAACACCGAGCCACCGGCCCACCCAAACCCAGATGGGGCCAAATTTGGGCTGGGCGGGCGCCACCAGCCACCAGCGCCACCGCGTCGTCCCACGGCAAACGGCCGCACCGCCGCGTCGAGCACCACCATGGCACGCGGCATCACCGCCGACGGGCCACACCGACGCCGGCCGAGGAGCACCGCCGCCAGCCCCCACCGGCCGGGCATGGGGGGCTGTGCGCGGGGAAGGGCAGGCTCGTCACCGCCAGCACCACGCGGCCGAGGCCCGGCGGCGCTCGCTGGCGGCGGCGGGAGGAAGGAGATGCGAGGAGAGAGCCTGAAGGGGAGCGGCAGAAGGGCCCCCCGGCCGCCTCGCCCGGGGAGGCGACGCGGGGGGTACGGGGAAGGGGGGAGGGGCGGGGGGAGTGGGAGAGGCACGCGGCGACGACGGGCTCCGACGGGCTCCGGCCGCGGCTCCGTGCGGGGGAGCCGCCGGCGACGGCGCAGGAACCCTAGGGGAAGGAGGGAGCTCGGGGTCGGGAGGGAGGTCCGCAAGCGCTTGGAGTTAACCGTGTTCTCTCCCTTACAGTCCGTTCTCGGATGATTTAGGGGTAGTCTAGCAACATGTCTGGCCTTGCTTACTGCTAGCGTTTCCTCTTGTATGTTCATTTGTATTTAGGGAGGGGGATGGGTTGAATAGACTATTAAAACAACATACACTACTGCAGGATGCTGCTAACGCAACACTACGATCAGAGACCCTTTGACGAAACTGTGTGCGATGCATTAATCGCAAACGATGATGTAAAAAACCCGTCAAAAAATATGGAAAACATTTGCGATGGTGGAGCCATCAAACACGGTTCAAATTTTAGTTGCGTGTGTGATGCAGGGCATACAGTTCAGTTCAATTAACTGTTTGCGACGAGGAAGAAGAATAGAAACGGGCAGACAGATGAAGGCGTGTGTGACGCCCCCGTTTCAATCATACACTAATCATACACGCAAACATGTACGATCAAGATCAAGGACTCATAGGAAGATATCACAACACAACTCTAAAATAAAATAAGTCATACAAGCATCATAATACAAGCCAGGGGCCTCGAGGGCTCGAATACAAGTGCTCGATCATAGACGAGTCAACGGAAGCAACAATACCTGAGTACAGACATAAAGTTAAACAAGGTGCCATAAGATGGCTAGCACAAAGTAGGATACAGATCGAAAGAGGTGCCGGCCTCCTGACTGGGATCCTCCTAAACTACTCATGGTCGTCGGTGGCCTGAACGTAGCAGTAGGCACCCTCGGTGTAGTAGGGGTCGTCGAAGGTGGCGTCTGACTCCTGGGCTCTAGCATTTGGTTGCGACAACCGAGAAGAATGGAAAGGGGGAAAAGAGGGAGAAAAGCAACCGTGAGTACTCATCCAAAGTACTTGCAAGCAAGGATCTACACTACATATGCATGGGTATCAGTGTAAAGGGGCAATATTGGTGGACTGAACTGCAGAATGCCAGAATAAGAGGGGGATAGCTAGTCCTATCGAAGACTATGCTTCTGGCAGCCTCCATCTTGCAGCATGTAGAAGAGAGTAGATGGTAAGTTCATCAAGTATCATCGCATAGCATAATCCTACCCGGCGACCCTCTCCTCGCCGGCCTTGTGAGAAAGTGATCACCGGGTTGTATCTGGCACTTGAAAGGGTGTGTTTTATTAAGTATCCGGTTCTAGTTGTCATAAGGTCAAGGTACAACTCCGGGTCGTCCTTTTACCGAGGGACACGACTATTCGAATAAATAAACTTCCCTGCATGGGTGCACAAAATTACCCAACACGCTCGATCCCTCTAGCCGGACACACTTTCCTGGGTCATGCCCGACCTCGGAAGATCAACACGTCGCAGCCCCACCTAGGCCTAACAGAGAGGTCAGCACGCCGGTCTAAATCCTATGCGCATAGGGGTCTGGGCCCATCGCCCGTTGCACACCTGCACGTTGCGTACGCGGTCGGTGAGCAGACCTAGCAACCTCCATTACAAAGGAAGTTGCATTATGCGGTCCAACCCGGCGCGCGCTGCTCAGTCGCTGACGTCAAGAAGGCTTCGACTGATACCACAGCGTCGAGTGCCCATAACTATTCCCGCATAGTTGGTTAGCGCGTATAGGCCAGTGGCCAGACTCAGATCAAATACCAAGATCTCGTTAAGCGTGTTATTTTGAAGTATCCGTGGACGCCGACCAGGGCTAGGCCCACCTCTCACCTAGGTGGTCTCAACCTGCCCTGTCGCTCCGCCATAAAGATCCACCCAGAGGGCCGTCGGGACAAATGTCCTTTCAGCCCCCAATCCGTGAATCACTCGCGGGTACTCTACGAGCCGACCCGACTTTAATCACCACATGTATCATATATTATGTATATAAGTATATACACGTGATCACCTCCAGAGTGATCACGACCTGATAGTATAGCATGGCAGACGGACAAGAATGTAGGGCCACTAATGATAAACTAGCATCCTATACTAAGCATTTAGGATTGCAGGTAAAGGTAACAACAATAGTGGCAAAGACAGGCTATGCAGCAGAATAGGATTAAACGAAAGCAGTAACAAGCTACACTACTCTAATGCAAGCAGTAGAGAGAAGGAATAGGCGATATCGGGTTGATCAAGGGCGGGGGTGGGGGGGGGGGCTTGCCTGGTTGCTCTGGCAAAAAGGAGGGGTCGTCAACACCTAGTCGATCGGGGCAGCAGCGGCGTCGGTCTCGTAGTCTACCGGAGAGAAGAGGGGGAAGAAACAATAAATATAATGTAAACATAAGCATGATGATGCATGACATGATAATGAGCGACGCTAGGTGTGCCCTAACACGGTAGTAGGTGATACCGGCGAAGGGCGAAAACATCCGGGAAAGTATTCCCGGTGTTCCGCGTTTTCAGACAGACACAACGAAGGGGGAAAGTTGCATGTTCGCTATGCTAGGGACGTGTGGCTGACAAACGGACTGCATATCCGGATTCGTCTCGTCGTTCTGAGCAACTTTCATGTACAAAGTATTTTCATCCAAGTTACAGATTATTTTATATTAATTTTTAGAGATTTAATTCATTTTTAGAATTAACAAAATTAATTTAATTAGAAAATGCAGTTATTATGTCATCATGACGTCAGCGGTCAACTCTGACCGTTGACTGGTCAGACTGGCACGTGGGTCCCACGATCATTGTCTAAGACTAACTAAACAGGTTTAATTAGTTTAACTAATGGTTAGGTTAAACAAAATAGAATTAATTAAGTTAATTAATCAATTAATTAATATTTTTATTATTTATTATTTTAATATCTTTTTTTAAAACATTCTCGGGGTGGGGGCCCCCTGTCATAGGGCCAGGAGGGCCTTAGCTGGTGAGCGGGCAGACGGTTACGGGTGTGCGGGTGCGCGCCCGAGTCCACCCGGGAAGGGGACTCTGGTAGGGGTGGGCGGGCGGACGCGGTGGCAGGCGTCGGCTGTGGCGAAACGACGCGGGGCCGACGAGGCGAAGGAGGCATGCGGCGGCGCACGCGAGATGCAGCGGTGGAGGTGGTGGCAGGGTCGCGCGGGCGAAGCGGGGCGAAGGCGACGACGGGACGGGCGCTGGCAATGCGCGGGCTGAGCGGCACGGGCAGCGCGCGGCCAGGCCGAGCAGGAGGGGGGCGGCCGAGCTGAGACAGCGGGACGGCAGCGCAAGCCATGGTGGGGCAGGGAGGGGCAGAGCCGGAGGGGGGGGGGGGGTTCACGGGCGCGCGGGCTGACGAGGCGACATGAGCGTCACGAGTCATGTCAGCGCGCGCGGGCGAGCAGCGGGGCCGCGAGCGGGGCGGTGGCCCGTGCAACGACGCGGTCAGGCGCGGCGGACGATGTCCGACAGGGGAAGAGGGGAGAGGCCGGGGCCTCACCGCGGGAGCGTAGGGGTACGGGCAGCGGGGGTCGAGGAGGAGGACGGGGACGACGGCGGGGTAGCTCCGGCAAGGCCGTGGCGGGGAGGTTCGACGGAGGCGGCGGCGCACGGTGACGACGCCAAGCTCGGGACGCGTCGGGGCAGCGCCCGATCCAGATCTAGATCGGTGGAGGGGAAAATGGGTGAGAGGGGGTGGGCTAGGGTTTCAGTGTGGACCGGGTGGGGTGAAGTAGGGCCGGCCTGGTGTCCTGTTCGGCCTAGGCCCAGTTGGGGGGGGGGGTGTTCTTTTATCCTTTTGTCAATTTTGTTTTTTTCTTATTCTTTTCTTTTCTGTTTTTATTTTACTTTTAGTTACTTTAGTTTAACATAAATACAAAACAAAATCCTAAATTAACATTATCATTTAACCCACTACCTCAAAAAGTTTTGCTCCAAAATAAAATAGTTTAGTATTTTATAAAATATAAAAGTCATTAATGAATTGTTTTGCTGCTGTTTTAATCATTTTAGTGTAGTTAAATATTTCATAAAAATGTGGTTTCTCCAACAATATTACCCATGATTTATTTGACACATTAAGAACATTTTGGTTTTGACTTTTGAAAACTTTAATTGTTTGACTTGATTTTTAAATTGAATTTGAATTGGTTTCGAATCAACGCGAGTTTATCAACAGTAACCAGGGTGACGTGGCTTCATTAGCAGAGGTTCACTGTAGATTAATTATCCAGGCGCCACAATTCTCCTCCACTACAAGAAATCTCGTCCCGAGATTTTAAGAGGTGGAGTAAAGGGGAAGGATCTGGTTACGAAATTCTAACGAATTTCATCGGTCTTGGTTGCTCTTCTCGAAGAGGTCGATCCATTACGTTGATGTCTTCATTTCTCTGTTTTAGGCCATCATGATGAAGTTGTCGTCCTTTCTTCAGGAGTTCCATCGTACTTATGAAAAAGAATAAGGGGTATTTTTGATAGAACTGACCTCTACAAGGTCGCTTACCTGGTAGATAACACTAGGGAAGGTAGCAGAAAGTAACTCTTGAATTGAAACTTAGAAAATTTTGAGAGCAGAGTAAGAAGGTACAATAAGGAGTTTCAAGCGGATAGGCAATTGTTCGATGCATGAAATAGTGTGTAAAAGGGGTTCAACAACAGGGAATAATAATGCATTTGATACTAGAATAGATCTCTAGGTAGGGGGCTCGTGAATTACATACGAGTCCAAGCGCGAGGAATAACTTTGGCAACAGGGTGTACAGGAGAGTCAGGTTTCGATCATGTGGAACTGCGAGTTATGGGCCCACCATGTGGGTTAAAAGTATAAAGGGGGCTGACATCTTGCACGGTCATGTAAGCAAGGCATGCCAGAGGATAGTCTGCTGGTTATGTTGGCAACAACATCGGTACCAAGGGCGAGGGACGAAGAGAACCATTTTCCCGCTCGTTGAACGAGGCGGACCAATAGGCAAAGTTCTCGTCCATCAGCGCTTATCGGAATGTCATCAACAGTAGAAACAGGGTCTCACTGATAGAGTTGTACAGCCGAGGTGTCTACATAAGCAGCAAATTATTACTGCTTAGATCATATAGATCACAAAAAAGGTTAAACAAACCAATGGGAAGGAAAATATGATCATCCGATTAAACAGAACAATGGAAAGGAAAATATGTTTAATCACATATTTTAGGGGTATATCCTTCCCAAGGACAAGCAGAGCATGATATCCATGACAGGATTGAAAGTAGAAAACCAATTAGGTAATGGGAGAGGAATTTCATGTCATTACCCATACAACGACATTTGGATAATTGATAAAGAAAATTTAGCATTGCTTCAACTGTTCTTATTAAAGATCGGAGTACCACCAACATGCTTCGAGATAGCATTGACATGGTCTTCAATCAAAGGTCGGACTCTGGATACACAAAGGATTCACCAGGAACAACTTATAGAATAAGTCTTACAATTTCCTCATGGAAGAATGGTTAACCTTGCTACAAAGGAAACCATAACAATAGGTCCTCCAGTCAGGTGTGTTAGGCATGACTTCACCTTACCGGGTCGTATAAAGACCAATGTTAAAACTCTTGGAAAGATGTTCCAACCATCATATCTGACCGAGATTCAGTTCTGGTTGGTGTTAGGATACCTCAGACTCAGGATGCCTAAGAAGAAAAAGGTGCGACACAAATTGATGAGATGACATTGCAAGGTTCTCGGGAAATGAACTATGGAAGCGAGTTCCAAAACAAGAGTCCACCATTAAGCCAAGGAGAGGAGGAGGAGGTGGCTGATGTTGGGTTTCGTAGTAATTCCAAAAAATTTCCTACGCACACGCAAGATCATGGTGATGCATAGCAACGAGAGGGGGAGAGTGTGATCTACGTACCCTTGTAGATCGACAACGGAAGCGTTAACTTGGTTGATGTAGTCGTACGTCTCCACGGCTCGACCGATCAAGCACCGAAACTACGGCACCTCCGAGTTCTAGCACACGTTCAACTCGATGACGATCCCCGGACTCCGATCCAGCAAAGTGTCGGGGAAGAGTTCCGTCAGCACGACGGCGTGGTGATGATCTTGATGTACTACCGTCGCAGGGCTTCGCCTAAGCACTGCTACAATATTATCGAGGACTATGGTGGAAGGGGGCACCGCACACGGCTAAGAATATGATCACGTGGATCAACTTGTGTGTCTAGGGGTGCCCCTTGCCTCCGTATATAAAGGATCCAAGGGGGGGGGGGGTGCGGCCGGCCCTAGTAAGAATATGATCACATGGATCAACTTGTGTGTCTAGGGGTGCCCCTTGCCTCCGTATATAAAGGATCCAAGGGGGGGGGGGTGCGGCCGGCCCTAGTAGGAGGCGCGCAGGAGGAGTCCTACTCCTACCGGGAGTAGGACTCCCCTCCCTTTCCTTGTCCAAGTAGGAGAGGGGGAAGGAGAGAAGGAAAAGGGGGGGCGCCGCCCCTCCCTCCTTGTCCAATTCGGACTAGGGGGAGAGGGGGCGCGCGGCCTGCCCTGGCAGCCCCTCCTCTTCTCCACTTTAGGCCCATGAGGCCCATTAACCCCCCGGGGGGTTCCGGTAACCCCCCGGTGCTCCGCTTTTATCCGAAACTTCCCCGGAACACTTCCAGTGTCCGAATATAGCCGTCCAATATATCAATCTTTATGTCTCGACCATTTCGAGACTCCTCGTTATGTCCGTGATCACATCCGGGACTCCGAACTAACTTCGGTACATCAAAACTCATAATATAACTGTCATCGAAACCTTAAGCGGGCAGACCCTACGGGTTCGAGAACGATGTAGACATGACCGAGACACGTCACCGGTCAATAACCAATAGCGGAACCTGGATGCTCATATTGGCTCCTACATATTCTACGAAGATCTTTTATCGGTCAGACCGCATAACAACATACGTTGTTCCCTTTGTCATCGGTATGTTACTTGCCCGAGATTCGATCGTCGGTATCCCATACCTAGTTCAATCTCGTTACCGGCAAGTCTCTTTACTCGTTCCGTAATACATCATCTCACAACTAACTCATTAGTTGCAATGCTTGCAAGGCTTATGTGATGTGTATTACCGAGAGGGCCCAGAGATACCTCTCCGACAATCGGAGTGACAAATCCTAATCTCGAAATACGCCAACCCTACATGTACCTTTGGAGACACCTGTAGAGCACCTTTATAATCACCCAGTTACGTTGTGACGTTTGGTAGCACACAAAGTGTTCCTCCGGCAAACGGGAGTTGCATAATCTCATAGTCATAGGAACATGTATAAGTCATGAAGAAAGCAATAGCAACATACTAAACGATCGGGTGCTAAGCTAATGGAATGGGTCATGTCAATCAGATCATTCACCTAATGATGTGATCCCGTTAATCAAATAACAACTCTTTGTTCATGGTTAGGAAACATAACCATCTTTGATTAACGAGCTAGTCAAGTAGAGGCATACTAGTGACACTCTGTTTGTCTATGTATTCACACATGTATTATGTTTCCGGTTAATACAATTCTAGCATGAATAATAAACTTTTATCATGATATAAGGAAATAAATAATAACTTTATTATTGCCTCTAGGGCATATTTCCTTCAGTCTCCCACTTGCACTAGAGTCAATAATCTAGATCACATCACCATGTGATTAACATCGATAGTTCACATCATCATGTGATTAACACCCATAGTTCACATCGCCATGTGACCAACACCCAAAGGGTTTACTAGATTCAGTAATCTAGTTCACATCGCTATGTGATTAACACCCAAAGAGTTTACTAAGGTGTGATCATGTTTTGCTTGTGAGAGAATTTTAGTCAACGGGTCTGCCATATTCAGATCCGTATGTATTTTGCAAATATCTATGTTAACAATGCTCTGCACGGAGCTACTCTAGCTAATTGCTCCCACTTTCAATATGTATCCAGATTGAGACTTAAAGTTATCTAGATCAGTGTCAAAACTTGCATCGATGTAACTCTTTACGACGAACCTTTTGTCACCTCCATAATCGAGAAACATATCCTTATTCCACTAAGGATAATTTTGACCGCTGTCCAGTGATCTACTCCTAGATCACTATTGTACTCCCTGCCAAAATCAGTGTAGGGTATACAATAGATCTGGTACACAGCATGGCATACTTTATGGAACCTATGGCTCAGGCATAGGGAATGACTTTCATTCTCTTTCTATCTTCTGCCGTGGTCGGGCTTTGAGTCTTACTCAATTTCATACCTTGTAACACAGGTAAGAACCCTTTCTATGACTGTTCCATTTTGAACTACTTCAAAATCTTGTCAAGGTATGTACTCATTGAAAAAAAACTTATCAAGCGTCTTGATCTATCTCTATAGATCTTGATGCTCAATATGTAAGCAGCTTCACTGAGGTCTTTTCTTTGAAAAACTCCTTTCAAACACTCCTTTATGCTTTGCAGAATAATTCTACATTATTTCCGACCAACAATATGTCATTCACATATACTTATCAGAAATGTTGTAGTGCTCCCACTCACTTTCTTGTAAATACAGGCTTCACCGCAAGTCTGTATAAATCTATATGCTTTGATCATACTATCAAAGCGTTTATTCCAACTCCGAGATGCTTGCACCAATCCATAGATGGATCGCCGGAGCTTGCTTATTTTGTTAACACCTTTAGGATTGACAAAACCTTCTGGTTGCATCATATACAACTCTTTCTTTAATAAATCCATTAAGGATTGCAGTTTTGTTATCCATTTGCCAGATTTCATAAAATGCGGCAATTGCTAACATGATTTGGACAGACTTTTAAGCATCGATACGAGTGAGAAAATCTCATCGTAGTCAACACCTTGAACTTTGTCGAAAACCTTTTGCGACAATTCTAGCTTTGTAGATAGTAATACTACTATCAGCGTCCGTCTTCCTCTTGAAGATCCATTTATTTTCTATGGCTTGCCGATCATCGGGCAAGTCAACCAAAGTCCATACTTTGTGCTCATACATGGATCCCATCTCAGATTTCATGGCCTCAAGCCATTTTGCGGAACCTGGGCTCACCATCGCTTCTTCATAGTTCGCAAGTTCGTCATGGTCTAGTAACATGACTTCCAGAACAGGATTACCGTACCACTCTGGTGCGGATCTCACTCTGGTTTACCTACGAGATTCGGTAGTAACTTGATCTGAAGTTACATGATCATCATCATTAGCTTCCTCACTAATTGGTGTAGTAGTCACAAGAACAGATTTCTGTGATGAACTACTTTCCAATAAGGGAGATGGTACTATTACCTTATCAAGTTTTCTACTTTCCTCCCACTCACTTCTTTCGAGAGAAACTCCTTCTCTGGAAAGGATCCATTCTTAGCAACGAATGTCTTGCCTTCGGATCTGTGATAGAAGGTGTACCCAATAGTCTCCTTTGGGTATCCTATGAAGACATATTTCTCCGATTTGGGTTTGAGCTTATCAGGATGAAACTTTTTCATATAAGCATCACAATCCCAAACTTTAAGAAATGACAACTTTGGTTTCTTGCCAAACCACAGTTCAGATTGTGTCGTCTCAACGGACTTAGATGGTGCCCTTTTAAATGTGAATGCAGCTGTCTTTAATGCATAACCCCAAAACTGTAGTGGTAGATCGGTAAGAGACATCATAGGTCGCACCATATCTAATAAAGTACGGTTATGACGTTTCGAACACACCATTATGCTGTGGTGTTCTAGGTGGCGTGAGTAGTGAAACTATTTCACATTGTTTTAACTGAAGACCAAACTCATAACTCAAATACCCTTCTCCACGATCAGATCGTAGAAACTTTATTTTCTTGTTACGATGATTTTCCACTTCACTCTGAAATTCTTTGAACTTTTCAAATGTTTCAGACTTATGTTTCATCAAGTAGATATACTCATATCTGCTCAAATCATCTGTGAAGATCAGAAAATAATGATACCTATCGCGAGTCTCAATATTCATCGGACCACATACATCAGTATGTATGATTTCCAACAAATTTGTTGCTCGCTTCATTGTTCCGAAGAACGGAGTCTTAGTCATCTTGCCCATGAGGCATGGTTCGCAAGCATCAACTGATTCATAATCAAGTGATTCCAAAAGCCCATCAGCATGGAGTTTCTTCATGCGCTTTACACCAATATGACCTAAACAGCAGTGCCACAAATAAGTTGCACTATCATTATTAACTTTGCATCTTTTTGATTTCAATATTATGATTATGTGTATTACTATCATCGAGATCCAACGAACTATTTTCATTGGGTGTGTGACCATATAAGGTTTTATTCATGTAAACAGAACAACAATTTATTCTCTTACTTAAATGAATAACCGTATTACAATAAACATGATCAAATCATATTCATGCTCAATGCAAACACCAAATAACACTTATTTAGGTTCAACACTAATCCCAAAAGTATAGGGAGTGTGCGATGATGATCATATCAATCTTGGAACCACTTCCAACACACATCGTCACCTCACCCTTAACTAGTCTCTGTTTATTCTGCAACTCCCGTTTCGAGTTACTAATCTTAGCAACTGAACTAGTATCTATTACTGAGGGGTTGCTATAAACACTAGTAAAGTACACATCAATAACATGTATATCAAATATACTTATGTTCACTTTGCCATCCTTCTTATCCGCCAATCACTTGGGGTAGTTCTGCTTCCAGTGACCAGTCCCTTTGCAGTAGAAGCACTTAGTCTCAGGCTTAGGATCAGACTTGGGCTTCTTCACTTGAGCAGCAACTTGCTTGCCATTCTTCTTGAAGTTCCCCTTCTTCCCTTTGCCCTTTTCTTGAAACTAGTGGTCTTGTCAACCATCAACACTTGATGTTTTTCTTGATTTCTACCTTCGTTGATTTCAGCATCACGAAGAGCTTGGGAGTTGTTTCCGTTATCCCTTGCATATTATAGTTCATCACGAAGTTCTACTAACTTGGTGATGGTGACTAGAGAATTCTGTCAATCACTATCTTATCTAGAAGATTAACTCCCACTTGATTCAAGCGATTGTAGTACCCAAACAATCTGAGCACATGCTCACTAGTTGAGCGATTCTCCTCCATCTTTTAGCTATAGAACTTGTTGGAGACTTCATATCTCTCAACTCGGGTATTTGCTTGAAATATTAACTTCAACTCCTGGAACATCTCATATGGTCCATGACGTCTTTGAAGTCCCGATTCTAAGCCATTTAAGTATGGTGCACTAAACTATCAAGTAGTCATCATATTGAGCTAGCCAAACGTTCATAATTTCTGCATCTGCTCCTGCAATAGGTCTGTCACCTAGCGGTGCATCAAGGACATAATTCTTCTGTGCAGCAATGAGGATAAACCTCAGATCACGGATCCAATCCGCATCATTGCTACTAACATCTTTCAACACAATTTTCTCTAGGAACATATCAAAATAAACACAGGGAAGCAACAACGCGAGCTATTGATCTATAACATAATTTGCAAAATACTACCACGACTAAGTTCATGATAAATTTAAGTTCAATTTAATCATATTACTTAAGAACTCCCACTTAGATAGACATCCCTCTAATCCTCTAAGTGATTACGTGATCCAAATCAACTAGACCATGTCCGATCATCACATGAGATGGAGTAGTTTCATTGGTGAACATCGCTATGTTGATCATATCTACTATATGATTCACGCTCGACCTTTCGGTCTCCGTGTTCCGAGGCCATATCTGTATATGCTTGGCTCGTCAAGTATAACCTGAGTATTCCGCGTGTGCAACTGTTTTGCACCCGTTGTATTTGAACGTAGAGCCTATCACACCCGATCATCACGTGGTGTCTCAGCACGAAGAACTTTCGCAACGGTGCATACTCAGGGAGAACACTTCTTGATAATTAGTGAGAGATCATCTTATAATGCTACCGTCAATCAAAGCAAGATAAGATGCATAAAAGATAAAGATCACATGCAATCAATATAAGTGATATGATATGGCCATCACCATCTTGTGCTTGTGATCTCCATCCTCGAAGCACCGTCGTGATCACCATCGTCACCGGCACGACACCTTGATCTCCATCGTAGCATCGTTGTCGTCTCGCCAATCTCATGCTTCCACGACTATCGCTACCGCTTAGTGATAAAGTAAAGCATTACAGCGCGATTGCATTGCATACAATAAAGCGACAACCATATGGCTCCTGCCAGTTGTCGATAACTCGGTTACAAAACATGATCATCTCATACAATAAAATTTAGCATCATGTCTTGACCATATCACATCACAACATGCCCTGCAAAAACAAGTTAGACGTCCTCTACTTTGTTGTTGCAAGTTTTACGTGGCTGCTACGGGCTTAAGCAAGAACCAATCTTACCTACGCATCAAAACCACAATGATAGTTTGTCAAGTTGGTGCTGTTTTAACCTTCGCAAGGACCGAGCGTAGCCACACTCGGTTCAACTAAAGTTGGAGAAACTGTCACCCGCTAGCCACCTTTGTGCAAAGCACGTCGGGAGAACCGGTCTCGCGTAAGCGTACGCGTAATGTCGGTCCGGGCCGCTTCGTCCAACAATACCGCCGAACCAAAGTATGACATGCTGGTAAGCAGTATGACTTATATCGCCCACAACTCACTTGTGTTCTACTCGTGCATATAACGTCAACACATAAAACCTAGGCTCGGATGCCAATGTTGGGTTTCGTAGTAATTCCAAAAATTTTCCTACGCACGCGCAAGATCATGGTGATGCATAGCAACGAGAGGGGAAGAGTGTGATCTACGTACCCTTATAGATCGACAACGGAAGCGTTAACTTGGTTGATGTAGTCGTACGTCTCCACGGCTCGACCGATCAAGCACCGAAACTACGGCACCTCCGAGTTCTAGCACACGTTCAGCTCGATGACGATCCCCGGACTCCGATCCAGCAAAGTGTCGGGGAAGAGTTCCGTCAGCACGACGGCGTAGTGACGATCTTGATGTACTACCGTCGCAGGGCTTCGCCTAAGCACTGCTACAATATTATCGAGGACTATGGTGGAAGGGGGCACCGCACACGGCTAAGAATATGATCACGTGGATCAACTTGTGTGTCTAGGGGTGCCCCTTGCCTCTGTATATAAAGGATCCAAGGGGGGGGGGGTGCGGCTGGCCCTAGTAGGAGGCGCGCAGGAGGAGTCCTACTCCTACCGGGAGTAGGACTCCCCTCCCTTTCCTTGTCCAAGTAGGAGAGGGGGAAGGAGAGAAGGAAAAGGGGGGGCGTCGCCCCTCCCTCCTTGTCCAATTCGTACTAGGGGGAGAGGGGGCGCGCGGCCTGCCCTGGCAGGCCCTCCTCTTCTCCACTTTAGGCCCATGAGGCCCATTAACCCCCGGGGGGTTCTGGTAACCCCCCGGTGCTCCGGTTTTATCCGAAACTTCCCCGGAACACTTCCGGTGTCCGAATATAGCCGTCCAATATATCAATCTTTATGTCTCGACCATTTCGAGACTCCTCGTTATGTCCGTGATCACATCCGGGACTCCTAACTAACTCCGGTACATCAAAACTCATAAACTCATAATATAACTGTCATCGAAACCTTAAGCGTGCGGACCCTACGGGTTCGAGAACAATGTAGACATGACCGAGACACGTCTCCGGTCAATAACGAATAGCGGAACCTGGATGCTCATATTGGCTCCTACATATTCTACGAAGATCTTTTATCGGTCAGACCGCATAACAACATACGTTGTTCCCTTTGTCATCGGTATGTTACTTGCCCGAGATTCGATCGTCGGTATCCCATACCTAGTTCAATCTCGTTACCGGCAAGTCTCTTTACTCGTTCCGTAATACATCATCTCACAACTAACTCATTAGTTGCAATGCTTGCAAGGCTTATGTGATGTGCATTACCGAGAGGGCCCAAAGATACCTCTCCGACAATCGGAGTGACAAATCCTAATCTCGAAATATGCCAACCCAACATGTACCTTTGGAGACACCTGTAGAGCACCTTTATAATCACCCATTTACGTTGTGACGTTTGGTAGCACACAAAGTGTTCCTCCGGCAAACGGGAGTTGCATAATCTCATAGTCATAGGAACATGTATAAGTCATGAAGAAAGCAATAGCAACATACTAAACGATCGGGTGCTAAGCTAATGGAATGGGTCATGTCAATCAGATCATTCACCTAATGATGTGATCCGTTAATCAAATAACAACTCTTTGTTCATGGTTAGGAAACTTAACCATCTTTGATTAACGAGCTAGTCAAGTAGAGGCATACTAGTGACACTCTGTTTGTCTATGTATTCACACATGTATTATGTTTCCGGTTAATACAATTCTAGCATGAATAATAAACTTTTATCATGATATAAGGAAATAAATAATAACTTTATTATTGCCTCTAGGGCATATTCCCTTCAGCTGATGGGCTCAGCGACAATTCATTGAGATTTCCAAAAAGATGAATTTCCACAATTATGTGAACAAGAGGATAACTTTTGTCAGTTCAAATGGTATAATGATGTATGCTCGAGGAAAACACACACAATTAAACATTGGTTGAAAGGTGCACCCAAAATATGAGCTTAAGTAGCATGATCAAGGTTAGAATGGTGATTCAATAACCAATAGTCTAAGAATGAACTATCGACCATTAACTCCAAAGCAATAGGGTTGCTCGAAGTACAGAATCCAAGCAACACCGTTCACTTGTTGGTATCCCGGTTAGAATCAACACGAGAACCAAGAAAGAATGGCGATGGTGAGAAGTATCACTATTCCAAGAATTCTTAAAAGGTGGAGCAATCCTCCAACATCCTTACAAATGAGACGGTAACACTTCCAGGTAGAACATAATACAAGCTAGATAGCAAGTTGCATCCATAACATGAACAAGTTTGTGATGAAAGGAAGGTAAGGATGTTGTCTATGATAACACAATTCGTCAAGGGGCAAGGATGGTATTTCTCATCATGAATACGATTGATATCCAGGAAGGAGTCAAAATTTTGATGATGATCATGACTCATTTCTCAAGAGGTTTCATGAAGATGCAATCGATCGAAGATGACACATAGTCAAAGGAATGATGAAGCGAAAGGTTATTGGAACCAAGGATAGGTCGCATACTCAAAATCAAGCTTGTTGTTCAAGTCGAAATGATATGACGAGGAAGATCGACGTAAGGTTAGCTCATCATCGAAAATTGTGCTCCGTGAAGAAGGACCAGGTAGCACAGTTAAAAATTAGCACAATAATGATATAGTCAATCAAGCTAGGAATGAAGTGATCGGGTACAAACTCATAAGCAAAGAAGATTGCTAAGAATTGTTGAATCACAGAACAGACGTGATTTAGTTATCGGTGTACTTGAGTGACTAACTACTCAGAATCCAGGAAAAATTGGAATCAGTGAGAAGGTAGTACTTGATGAAGAACTCATAAGAAGTTAAGCGGTTCCATGATAATCTCGAGATGCCAGGGGGGTAATACTCGACGATAGATCAAAGTAGAGGTTGGACAGGTGAAATGATCCGCAGAAGACAAGTACTTTAACTTGTTCGAGGAATGGAATCAAAGGAGAACAATCATGGTCAGAACCACGATTGCAAAAGACCAGATCCCACATATAAGATGAACTTATACCAAGGTAATAATTAATATAAGAGAAGCTTCCATGATATGATCTACATCGTGCCCATGGGCATGAACACAAAGTTCAAGGTCGACTCCCACTTCTCCAATGCATAACCTTTCATTCACTTCTCGCGTTTGACGAAGTTGTAGTGTTGAAATTTTATCTGGCAAAATACCATAAGAGTACGACTCGTGAAAACTAGGTTCAACCCATCGGGGCATCATGGAAACATATACCACAAGCTTCAATAGTAAATATCACCAGCTCGAAAACAGAGCATGGTTGGCCAAATCAGAGAATAGGATTTATCAATGGTATTATGTATCAGAGAAGAGAACTTCTTGAGGTGTTGTATATGAAGGACACTGTCGGATGATAATTCAACAAAGGATCCGGTGGTCCACAAGGGATTTGATGTGAGCATCGGTACTCAACCAGAGCAAGAAAGAATGCAAGGAGATCTGATTATAGAAACAACCGACTAATTCAAAGCTCAAATGCAAAATAATTATGATTTCCATATCAAGGGATTAGAAGCAACGCTCTGATCAAGGATGGATAAGTTGAGTAGGCTTAGGGGTACAATCGATGGCAATTTGATTGGTCGAGATCCAGCTCATGTTTAAAATGACGTCTGAGCCGAAAGGATGAATTTTAGGATCTGATTAAGGATTGCAACATTCGCAACATATTGAATCAAGGGACCCAAGATGATAAAGGCAAAGGACATCCATGAATATTGCTAGTCATTTGGAATTAACCATAATGCAGACAGGCAAGCATTTCAAGAGCCATAGGCTGCAGAGGATTCTCGAAAGATTGGATAGTATTTCAAAGAATTTTGTGAAACACATGAACAACTGGGGATGAGCGGATACTCGGTAAGAGCGAGGAATTATCCGCAGGGGTAATTATGTGGCAAAGAACTGCAAGGCAGTATCTCAAAGGATTCTCATAACAATAGAGAGAATTTCGGGGTATCTTGTAATAACAAGATCAACAGGAAATGATTGTATGAAGGACAAGTGTACGTGGTTATCCATAGGGGGTTTATCGATGGAAGGGAATTGCAAAAGCGATGGCGCAAAGTCTCGAGAGAACATCTTAGAGTATCTATGGGATCCTTCGGTGCACCAAGCAATCATCTGGAGTGAGGGCTCTCCGGGAGGAAGTAGTTACGAGAACCTAGTGTTTGAGTTAGCAAAATCATTTAACCCGAGTAGAGGAGAGATCAGAGTCCCAGAGTATAGACGAGGAATAAAAGATCCTAATACCACCCAATGGTGACGTGGGCTCGTAAGACATACGTCCATGTTAGTAAAAGTTTTGCAATGTCTAGACTCGACTTCGACCAAGGAGTGGAAGGGGGATTCCTACAGGTAGTCGGCTCTGACACCAACTTGTGACGCCCCCAATTCAATCGTACACTAATCATACATGCAAACGTGTACGATCAAGATCAGGGACTCACGGGAAGATATCACAACACAACTCTAAAATAAAATAAGTCATACAAGCATCATAATACAAGTCAGGGGCCTCGAGGGATCGAATACAAGTGCTCGATCATAGACGAGTCAACGGAAGCAACAATACCTTAGTACAGACATAAAGTTAAACAAGGTGCCATAAGATGGCTAGCACAAAGTAGGATACAGATCGAAAGAGGTGCCGGCCTCCTGACTGGGATCCTTCTAAACTACTCCTGGTCGTCGGTGGCCTGAACGTAGCAGTAGGCACCCTCAGTGTAGTAGGGGCAGTAGGCACCCTTAGTGTAGTAGGGGTCGTCGAAGGTGGCGTCTGACTCACGGGCTCTAGCATCTGGTTGCGACAACCGAGAAGAATGGAAAGAGGGAAAAGAGGGATAAAAGCAACCGTGAGTACTCATCCAAAGTACTCGCAAGCAAGGATCTACACTACATATGCATGGGTATCAGTGTAAAGGGGCAATATCGGTGGACTGAACTGTAGAATGCCAGAATAAGAGGGGGATAGCTAGTCCTGTCGAAGACTACACTTCTGGCAGCCTCCATCTTGCAGCATGTAGAAGAGAGTAGATGGTAAGTTCACCAAGTATCATCGCATAGCATAATCCTTCCCGGCGATCCTCTCCTCATCGCCCCTATGAGAGAGTGATCACCGGGTAATATCTAGCACTTGAAAGGGTGTGTTTTATTAAGTATCCGGTTCTAGTTGTCATAAGGTCAAGGTACAACTCCGGGTTGTCCTTTTATCGAGGGACATGGCTATTCAAATAGATAAACTTCCCTACAGGGGTGCACGACATTACCCAACACGCTCAATCCCTCTGGCAAGACACACTTTCCTGGGTCATGCCCAGCCTCGGAAGATCAACACGTCGCAGCCCCACCTAGGCCCAACAGAGAGGTCAGCATGCTGGTCTAAATCCTATGCGCGTAGGGGTCTGGGCCCATCGCCTGTTGCACACCTGCATGTTGCGTACGCGATCGGTGAGCAGACCTAGCAACCTCAATTACAAAGGAAGTTGCATTACATGGTCCACCCCGGCGCGCGCCGCTCAGTCGCTGACGTCAAGAAGGCTTCGGCTGATACCACGTCGTCGAGTGCCCATAACTGTTCCCGCATAGTTGGTTAGTGTGTATAGGCTAGTGGCCAGACTCAGATCAAATACCAAGATCTCGTTAAGCATGTTATTTTGAAGTATCCACGGATGCCGACCAGGGCCAGGCCCACCTCTCACCTAGGTGGTCTCAACCTGCCCTATCGCTCCGCCACAAAGATCCACCCAGAGGGCCGTCGGGACAAATGTCCTTTCAACCCCCAATGCGTGAATCACTCGCGGGTACTCTACGAGCCGACCCGACTTTGGTCACCACATGTATCATATATTATGTATATAAGTATATACACGTGATCACCTCCCGAGTGATCACGGCATGATAGTATAGCATGGCAGACGGACAAGAATGTAGGGCCACTAATGATAAACTAGCATCCTATACTAAGCATTTAGGATTGCAGGTAAAGGTAACAACAGTAGTGGCAAAGACAGGCTATGCAGCAGAATAGGATTAACCAAAAGCAGCAGCAAGCTACACTACTCTAATGCAAGCAGTAGAGAGAAGGAATAGGCGATATCAGGTTGATCAAGGGGGGGGGGGGGCTTGCCTGGTTGCTCTGGCAAAAAGGAGGGGTCGTCAACACTGTAGTCGACCGCGGCAGCAACAACGTCGGTCTCGTAGTCTACCGGAGAGAAGAGGGGGAAGAAACAATAAATATAATGCAAACATAAGCATGATGATGCATGACATGACAATGAGCGGTGCTAGGTGTGCCCTAACGCGGTAGTAGGTGATACCGGTGAAGGGCGAAAACATCCGGGAAAGTATTCCCGGTGTTTCGCGTTTTCAGACAGATGAAATGAATGGGGAAAGTTGCATGTTAGCTATGCTAGGGACGTGTGGCTAACAAACGGACTGCGTATTCGGATTTGTCTCGTCGTTCTGAGCAACTTTCATGTACAAAGTATTTTCATCCAAGTTACAGATTATTTTATATTAATTTTTAGAGATTTAATTCATTTTTAGAATTAACAAAATTAATTTAATTAGAAAATGCAATTATGTTGTCATCATGACGTCAGCGGTCAACTCTCACCGTTGACTGGTCAGACTGGCATGTGGGTCCCACTATCATTGTCTAAGACTAACTAAACATGTTTAATTAGTTTAACTAGTGATTAGGTTAAACAAAACATAATTAATTAATATTTTTATTATTTATTATTTTAATATCTTTTTTAAAAACTTTCTGGGGGTAGGTCCCCTTGTCATAGGGCCACGGGGGCCTTAGCAGGTGAGCGAATAGGCGGTTACGGGCGTGCGGGTGCGCGCCCGAGTCCACCCGGGAAGGGGAATCCGGCCAGGGAGGGGGCGCGGCCGCAGCGGCGGGCGCCGGCTGTGGCAAAACGGCGCAGGGCCAGCGAGGCGAAGGAGGCGCGCAGCGGCGTGCGCGAGCTACAACGGTGGAGGTGGTGGCGGGGTCACTCAGGCGAACCGGGGCGAAGGCGACGGCGGGACGGGCGCTGGCAGTGCGCGGACAGGCTGAGTAGGAGGGGGACGGCGGAGCTCAGGCAGCGAGAAAACAACGTAGGGAGGGGCAGAGCCGGAGCGGGGGGGGGGGGGTCGCGGGCGCGCGGGCCAACGAGGCGACAATAGCGTCGGCGAGTCGGGACAGCGTGCGCGGGCGAGCAGCGGGGCAACGAGCGGGGCGGTGGCCCGTGCTACGGCGCGGTCGTGCGCGGCGGACGGCGTCCGACTGGGGGAGAGGGGAGAGGCCGGGGCCTCACCGCGGGAGCGTAGGGTTATGGGCAACGGGGGTCAAGGAGGAGGACAATGAAGGAAATATGCCCTAGAGGCAATAATAAAGTTATTATTTATTTCCTTATATCATGATAAATGTTTATTATTCATGCTATAATTGTATTAACCGGAAACATGATACATGTGTGAATACATAGGCAAACAGAGTGTCACTAGTATGCCTCTACTTGACTAGCTCGTTGATCAAAGATGATTATGTTTCCCAACCATAGACATGAGTTGTCATTTGATAAACGGGATCACATCATTAGGAGAATGATGTGATTGACTTGACCCAGTTCATCAACTTAGCACTTGATCGTTTTAGTTTACTGCTATTGCATTCTTCATGACTTATACATGTTTATGACTATGAGATTATGTAACTCTCGATTACTGGAGGAACACTTTGTGTGCTACCAAACGTCACAATGTAACTGGGTGATTATAAAGGTGCTCTACAAATGTCTCCGATGGTACTTGTTGAGTTGACATAGATCAAGATTAGGATTTGTCACTCCAATTTTCGGAGAGGTATCTCTGGGCCAACTCGGTAATGCACATCACTATAAGCCTTGCAAGCATTGTAACTAATGAGTTAGTTGCAGGATGATGCATTACAGAACAAGTAAAGAGACTTGCCAGTAACGAGATTGAACTAGGTATTGAGATACCGATGATTGAATCTCGGGCAAGTAACATACCGATGACAAAGGGAACAACGTATGCTATTATGCGGTTTGACCGATAAAGATCTTCGTAGAATATGTGGGATCCAACATGAACATCCATGTTCCGCTATTGGTTATTGACCGGAGACGTGTCTCAGTCATGTCTACATAGTTCTCGAACCCGTAGGGTCCGCACGCTTAAAGTTTGGTGACGATCGGTATTATGATTTTTGTGTTTTAATGTACCGAAGGTAGTTCGGAGTCCCGGATATGATCACGAACATGACGACGAGTCTCAAAATGGTCGAGACGTAAAGATCGATATATTGGACGACTATATTCGGACACCAGAAGTGTTCCGGGTGATTTCGGAGAAACCAGAGTGCCGGAGGGTTACCGGAACCCCCTCGGGAGAAATAATGGGCCTTAGTGGAGAGAGAGAGAGGACTGACCTAGGGTAGGCCGCACGGCCCTCCCCCTCTGGTCCGAATTGGACTAGGAGAGGGGGTGGGCGCCCCCCTTTCCTTCTCCCTCTCCCCTTCCTTTCCCCCTCCTAGTAGGAGTAGGAAAGAGGGGACTCCTACTCCTACTAGGAGGAGGACTCCTCCTCCTGGCGCGCCATAGAGGGCCGGCCGGCTTCCCCTCTTGCTCCTTTATTTACGGGGGCAGGGGGGCACCTCTAGACACACAAGTTGATCATTGATCCCTTAGCCGTGTGCGGTGGCCCCCTCCTCCATAATCCACCTCAATCATATCATAGTGGTGCTTAGGCGAAGCCCTGCGTCGGTAGCAACATCATCACCGTCAACACGCCGTCGTGCTGACGAAACTCTCCTGTGAAGCTCTGCTGGATCAGAGTTCTTGGGACGTCATCGAGCTGAACGTGTGGTGAACTCGGAGGTGCTGTACGTTCGGTACTTGGATCGGTCGGATCGTGAAGACGTTCGACTACATCAACCGCATTCTCATAACGCTTCCGCTTATGGTCTACGAGGGTACGTGGATGATACTCTTCCCTCTCGTTGCTATGCATCTCCATGATCTTGCGTGTGCGTTGGATTTTTTTTGAAATTACTATGTTCCCCAAGAGTGGCATCCGAGCCTGGTTTATGCGTAGATGTTATATCCATGAGTAGAACACAAGTGAGTTGTGGGCGATACAAGTCATACTGCTTACCAGCATGTCATACTTTGGTTCGGCGGTATTGTTGGATGAAGCGGCCCTGACCGACATTACGCGTATGCTTACGCGAGACTGGTTCTACCGACATGCTTTGCACACAGGTGGCTGGCGGGTGTCAGTTTCTCCAACTTTAGTTGAACCGAGTGTGGCTACGCCCGGTCCTTGAGAAGGTTAAAACATCACTAACTTGACAAACTATCGTTGTGGTTTTGATGTGTAGGTAAGAAGGGTTCCTGCTCAGCCCATAGCAGCCACGTAAAACTTGCAACAACAAAGTAGAGGACGTCTAACTTATTTTTGCAGGGCATGTTGTGATGTGATATGGTCAAGACATGATGCTATATTTTTGTTGTATGAGATGATCATGTTTTGTAACCGAGTTATCGGCAATTGGCAGGAGCCATATGGTTGTCGCTTTATTGTATGCAATGCAATCGCCCTGTAATTGCTTTACTTTATCACTAAGCGGTAGCGATAGTCGTAGAATCAATAGTTGGCGAGACGACAACGATGCTACGATGGAGATCAAGGTGTCGCGCCGGTGATGATGGTGATCATGATGGTGCTTCGGAGATGGAGATCACAGGCACAAGATGATGATGGCCATATCATATCACTTATATTGATTGCATGTGATGTTTATCTTTTATGCATCTTATTTTGCTTAGATCGACGGTAGCATTATAAGATGATCTCTCACTAAATTTCAAGGTACAAGTGTTCTCCCTGAGTATGCACCATTGCGAAAGTTCATCGTGCCGAGACACCATGTGATGATCGGGTGTGATAAGCTCTACGTTCACATACAACGGGTGCAAGCCAGTTTTGCACATGCAGAATACTCGGGTTAAACTTGACGAGCCTAGCATATGCAGATATGGCCTCAGAACACTGGAGACCGAAAGGTCGAGCGTGAATCATATAGAAGATATGATCAACATATTGATGTTCACCATTGAAAACTACTCCATCTCACGTGATGATCGGACATGGTTTAGTTGATATGGATTACGTGATCACTTAGATGATTAGAGGGATGTCTATCTAAGTGGGAGTTCTTTAATAATTTGATTAACTGAACCTTAATTTATCATGAACTTAGTACCTGATAGTATTTCGCATGTCTATGTTGTTGTAGATAGATGGCCCGTGCTGTTGTTTCATTGAATTTTAATGCGTTCCTTGAGAAAGCAAAGTTGAAAGATGATGGTAGCAATTACACGGACTGAGTCCGTAACTTGAGGATTATCCTCATTGCTGCACAGAAGAATTACGTCCTGGAAGCACCGCTAAGTGCCAAACCTGCTGCAGGAGCGACACCAGATGTTATGAATGTCTGGCAGAGCAAAGCTGATGACTACTCGATAGTTCAGTGTGCCATGCTTTACGGCTTAGAACCGGGACTTCAACGACGTTTTGAACATCATGGAGCATATGAGATGTTCCAGGAGTTGAAGTTAATATTTCAAGCAATTGCCTGGATTGAGAGATATGAAGTCTCCAATAAGTTCTACAGCTGCAAGATGGAGGGGAATAGTTCTGTCAGTGAACATATACTTAGAATGTCTGGGTACCATAACCACTTGACTCAACTGGGAGTTAATCTTCCTGTTGATAGTGTCATTGACAGAGTTCTTCAATCGCTGCCACCAAGCTACAAGAGCTTTGTGATGAACTATAACATGTAAGGGATGAATAAAATAATTCCCGAGCTCTTCGCAATGCTAAAGGCTGCGGAGGTAGAAATTAAGAAGGAGCATCAAGTGTTGATGGTTAACAAGACCATTAGTTTCAAGAAAAAGGGTAAAGGGAAGAAGAAATGGAACTTCAAGAAGAACGACAAACAAGCTGCCGCTCAAGAGAAGAAACCCAAGTCTGGACCTAAGCCTGAGACTGAGTGCTTCTACTGCAAACAGACTGGTCACTGGAAGCGGAACTGCCCCAAGTATTTGGCGGATAAGAAGGATGGCAAGGTGAAAAAAGGTATATGTGATATACATGTTATTTATGTGTACCTTACTAATTTTCGCAGTAGTGCCTGGGTATTTGATACTGGTTCTGTTGCTAATGTTTGCAACTCGAAATAGGGACTACGGATTAAGCGAAGATTGGCAAAGGACGAGGTGACGATGTGCGTGGGAAATGGTTCCAAAGTCGATGTGATCGCAGTCGGCGCGCTACCTCTACATCTACCTTCGGGATTAGTATTAGACCTGAATAATTGTTATTTGGTGCCAGCGTTAAGCATGAACATTATATCCGGATCTTGTTTGGTGCAAGACGGTTATTCATTTAAATAAGAGAATAATGGTTGTTCTATTTATATGAGTAATATCTTTTATGGTCATGCACCCTTAAAGAGTGGTCTATTCTTTTTGAATCTCGATAGTGGAGATACACATATTCATAGTATTGAAGCTAAAAGATGCAGAGTTGATAATGATAGTGCAACTTATTTGTGGCACTGCCGCTTAGGTCATATTGGTATAAAACTCATGAAGAAACTCCATTCTGATGGACTTTTGGAATCACTTGATTATGAAGCACTTGGTACTTGCGAACCGTGCCTCATGGGCAAGATGACTAAAACGCCGTTCTCCGGAACTATGGAGCGTGTTGGGGAACATAGTAATTTCAAAAATTTCCTACGCACACGCAAGATCATGGTGATGCATAGCAACGAGAGGGGAGAGTGTTGTCTACGTACCCTCGTAGACCGAAAGCGGAAGCGTTATAACAACGCGGTTGATGTAGTGTACGTCTTCACGGCCCGACCGATCAAGCACCGAAACTACGACACCTCCGAGTTCTAGCACACGTTCAGCTCGATGACGATCCCTGGACTCCGATCCAGCAGAATGTCGGGGAAGAGTTCCGTCAGCACGACGGCGTGGTGACGATCTTGATGTTCTATAGTCGCAGGGCTTCGCCTAAGCACCGCTACAATATTATCGAGGATTATGGTGGAGGAGGGCACCGCACACGGCAAGAGATCAATGATCAATTGTTGTGTCTATGGGGTGCCCCCTGCCCCCGTATATAAAGGAGCAAGGGAGGGAGGCGGCCGGCCTAGGAGGAGGGCGCGCCAAGGGGGGAGTCCTACTCCCACCGGGAGTAGGACTCCTCCTTCCCTTGTTGGAGTAGGAGAGAAGGAAAGAGGGGGAGAGGAACAAGGAAAAGTGGGCTGCACCCCTTGTCCAATTCGGACCAGAGGGGGGGCGCGCGCCTCCTTCCTTTTGGCCTCTCTCCTCTATTCCCATATGGCCCAATAAGGACCATATACTCCCCGACGAATTCCCGTAACTCTCCGGTACTCCGAAAAATATCCGAATCACTCAGAACTTTTCTGATGTCCGAATATAGTCATCCAATATATTGATCTTTACGTCTTGACCATTTCGAGACTCCTCGTCATGTCCCCGATCTCATCCGGGACTCCGAACTCCTTCGGTACATCAAAACTCATAAACTCATAATATAACTGTCATCGAAACCTTAAGCGTGCGGACCCTACGGGTTCGAGAATAATGTAGACATGACTGAGACACGTCTCGAGTCAATAACCAATAGCGGAACCTGGATGCTCATATTGGCTCCCACATATTCTACGAAGATCTTTATCGGTTAGACCGCATAACAACATACGTTGTTCCCTTTGTCATCGGTATGTTACTTGCCCGAGATTTGATCGTCGGTATCTCAATACCTAGTTCAATCTCGGTACCGACAAGTCTCTTTACTCGTTCCGTAATACATCATCCCGCAACTAACTCATTAGTTGCAATGCTTGCAAGGCTTAAGTGATGTGCATTACCGAGAGGGCCTAGAGATACCTCTCGGATAGTCGGAGTGACAAATCCTAATCTCGAAATACGCCAACCCAACAAGTACCTTCGGAGACACCTGTAGAGCACCTTTATAATCACCCAATTACGTTGTGACGTTTGGTAGCACACAAAGTGTTCCTCCGGTAAACGGGAGTTGCATAATCTCATAGTCATAGGAACATGTATAAGTTATGAAGAAAGCAATAGCAACAAACTAAACGATCAAGTGCTATGCTAACGGAATGGGTCAAGTCAATCATATCATTGTCCTAATGATGTGATCCCGTTAATAAAATGACAACTCATGTCTATGGTTAGGAAACATAACCATCTTTGATCAACGAGCTAGTCAAGTAGAGGCATACTAGTGACACTCTATTTGTCTATGTATTCACACATGTATTATGTTTCCGGTTAATACAATCTAGCATGAATAATAAACATTTATCATGATATAAGGAAATAAATAATAACTTTATCATTGCCTCTAGGGCATATTTTCTTCAGTCTCCCACTTGCACTAGAGTCAATAATCTAGTTCACATTACCATGTGATTTAATACCAATAGTTCACATCACCATGTGATTAACACCCATAGTTCACATCGACATGTGACCAACACCCAAAGGGTTTACTAGAGTCGGTAATCTAGTTCACATCGCTATGTGATTAACACCCAAAGAATACTAAGGTGTGATCATGTTTTGCTTGTGAGAGAAGTTTAGTCAACGGGTCTGCCATATTCAGATCCGTACATATTTTGCAAATTTCTATGTCAACAATGCTCTGCACGGAGCTACTCTAGCTAATTGCTCCCACTTTCAATATGTATCCAGATTGAGACTTAGAGTCATCTGGATTAGTGTCAAAACTTGCATCAACGTAACCCTTTATGACAAACCTTTTGTCACCTCCATAATTGAGAAACATATCCTTATTCCACTAAGGATAATTTTGACCAATGTCCAGTGATCTACTCCTAGATCACTATTGTACTCCCTTGCCAAACTCAGGGCAGGGTATACAATAGGTCTGGTACACAGCATGCCATACTTTATAGAACCTATGGCTGAGGCATAGGGAATGACTTTCATTCTCTTTCTATCTTCTGCCGTGGTCGGGCTTTGAGTCTTACTCAATTTCACACCTTGTAACACAGGCAAGAACTCTTTCTTTGACTGTTCCATTTTGAACTACTTCAAAAACTTGTCAAGGTATGTACTCATTGAAAACTTATCAAGCGTCTTGATCTATCTCTATAGATCTTGATGCTCAATATGTAAGCAGCTTCACCGAGGTCTTTCTTTGAAAAACTCCTTTCAAACACTCCTTTATGCTTTACAGAATAATTCTACATTATTTCCGATCAACAATATGTCATTCACATATACTTATCAGAAATGCTGTAGTGCTCCCACTCACTTTCATGTAAATACAGGCTTCACCGTAAGTTTGTATAAAACTATATGCTTTGATCAACTTATCAAAGCGTATATTCCAACTCCGAGATGCTTGCACCAGTCCATAGATGGATCGCTAGAGCTTGCATATTTTTTAGTACCTTTGGGATTGACAAAACCTTCTAGTTGCATCATATACAACTCTTCTTTAATAAATCCTTTAAAGAATGCATTTTTGTTTATCCATTTGCCAGATTTCATAAAATGCGGCAATTGCTAAAATGATTCGGACAGACTTAAGCGTAGATACGAGTGAGAAACGCTCATCGTAGTCAACACCTTGAACTTGTCGAAAACCTTTTTGCGACAATTCTAGCTTTGTAGATAGTAACACTACTATCAGCGTCCGTCTTACTCTTGAAGATCCATTTAATCTCAATGGCTAGACGATCAATGGGCAAGTCAATCAAAGTCCATACTTTGTTCTCATACATGGATCTCATCTCAGATTTCATGGCCTCAAGCCATTTCGTGGAATCTGGGCTCATCATCGCTTCCTCATAGTTCGTAGGCTCGTCATGGTCAAGTAACATGACCTCCAGAACAACATTACCGTACCACTCTGGTGCGGATCTCACTCTGGTTTACCTATGAGGTTTGGTAGTAACTTGATCTGAAGTTACATGATCATCATCATTAGCTTCCTCACTAATTGGTGTAGTAGTCACAGGAACAGATTTCTGTGATGAACTACTTTCCAATAAGGGAGCAGGTACAGTTACCTCATCAAGTTGTACTTTCCTCCCACTCACTTCTTTCGAGAGAAACTCCTTCTCTAGAAAGGATCCATTCTCAGCAACGAATATCTTGCCTTCGTGTTGGGGATATTACTACTGGGCGTAAACCGGCCTAGCTGGGCCGGGTTAACTTCGTCGGTAGTTAAACATGTTAAAGCCCAAGAAGACAGAGGAGGGCTCAAGGCCCATGGTCGGTTCAGGGCCTGTAGCCGTAAACCGGCGTTAGTAGTTAACTTGTATTGTAAGTTAGGAATAAGTAGAGACCAAACCGGACACATCTATGAGCCGGTATTGGGACTCTGTAAGCCGACGGGAGTCACCCGTGTATATAAGGGGACGACCCGACGGCGGTTCAAGGACAACAGACAACAACTCAAGACATAGGCGAAGCTTGTTTGCTCCCTAGTCATCGAAACCCCATCAATTCCATCACAACTAGACGTAGGCTTTTACCTTCATTGAAGGGGCCGAACTAGTATAAACTCTCTTGCGTCCCTGTGTCCGCTTTAACCCCTTCAAGCTAACCCGTCGTGATGGCTCCACGACTAAGTCCTTTCTCTAGGACATCTGCCGTGACAAAACCACGACAGTTGGCGCCCACCGTGGGGCAATCGCACGATGGTTTCCGGTTCTTGGAGGGCCGCTTTGAAGGACTCGAGGGCTACGCTGTAGGCCGGATGACTAAGAGTCGTCGCAGCAAGCTCTACATCGACGACGCAGGCTAGGGCCCCGAGGCCGGCTCAATTGAGTACGGGTACCGAGTCCCCTTTGGTGGCATTCACGTTTTCATTGGCAAGATCGGTGAACCGGGCCCTGAGCCGGACATATGCACTGACCTCGTCGAGACGGCTCAGCGTGCGCGATCCGCCCGGGTTAAACCGACCATGAAGCGTGCCTTCGTGGGAGTCATCCATGGAGGAAGTTATGAGGATTGATCGGAATCTCGCGGCGATGCCGTCGTTTGTTCTGATGACGAGTCACCGACCGAAGAAACCGAATCTCTTTATCAGCTACAAGACGGCCGGATTGGGGGCTGTTCCGATGGCGACAGTATTCCGGACCCCTCTGATCTGCCCAACCGGGTTGGAATATTCATGACTGGCACACAAGCAGCGCTTCATTCTTCGACCACTGCGGCAACAACCTCTGGTTCAGCAGCGGCAACGGCTGCCGGGGCAGGAGGCCCTGTGCACCCACCGGCTCAGGTTCTATCAGAACTATTTGATGCGTTGGCTGTGCTTATGGCGGAAGTTAATCCGCCGGATCAGAATGTTCACAACGCGGAGATCGCAAAGGTAAAGGAACAGATCACCCAGGCCAAGGCGGATCTCGCGGCTGAGGACACCAGGATGGCCGCAGAGCGGGCCGCTTTAGACGCATAGGCCTACAGGCTTATGTTGGACCAGAGCGCGTCGCATGAAGTCATGAGAAGGAAGCACCGATCCCGCTTACCTCCGGTTTTCGAGGCCAGAGACCTTTTCAACACTCCAGGACCAAGAGCCGGCAATCCTCTGGAGGGAAACCGGGCAGAAGCCCCTGGGACCGGTGCACCGGTTCAGCCTCGTCAGATGGACCCGCCTCGTCAAAACACCGTTATACCTCAGGATGCTTTAACACCTCCGGGTCACTACTCCAACCCAATGGACAATCTTGTTGCTGCTGCTACACGGCTGGAGGCCATTCCAATTGAAGGTGACTCGCCGCAGGCAGTAGAGACGCGACGGGTCAAGGAACTTCTGAGGACAGCTTTGGCCCAACAGGAAGCGTACTCGTACAGCCGCGACCGGATCCACTCGACCCCCCGTCCAAGCCGGAGCTATAGCAGACATATGGATGAACCAGCAGTGTCGAGTAATGAACGACGTGGAGCACCCCGTGGCAACAACCCGACGGGTGGTGCTGATGACGCTCAGGAAGTGGTGAACCGGGCCCGAGCGCGCAGGGAGGCCGAGTTAGCCGCACAGCATCAGGCTCGGCAGCTCACACCGGTTCGTCCAACCGTCTCGATCGAACCTGGTGTTACTTCTAGTTCTTTGGGGGTGCCTTGCCTTATCCCCGCTTTACGCAACGTGCGCCTGCCCAAGGATTTCAAAGGCCCGCGCAAGGTACCAAATTACACGGCGGATCAACCTCCAGAGACATGGGTGGAGAGCTATGAGATGGCCATGGAGATGCTTGATGTGGATGACGCGGCGTGTGCGAAATACTTCACCATGATGCTTGAAGGAACGGCCCGTACTTGGTTAAAAAGCTTGCCGGCTAATTCTATCAGTTCATGGGCCCAATTACGCGCCCGGTTTATCAGCAATTTCAAGGATACCTGTAAACAGCCTATGTCGATAGTGGACTTAGCTGCATGCGTCCAGGAGGAAGGAGAGTCAACAACTCATTGGGTGCGCCGGGTTTCACAAGTGTTGCACTCATCAGACCGCATCAACGCTGACACCGCAGTATTAACCCTAGAAGGCAACTGCCGGTTTGGGCCCCTGAAGCTGAAGTTGGGACGGATGAAGCGTCATTGCACTGACATGGGGACCCTCATGGCCGCTTTGGTGAAATATGCTGATTCTGATAGTACCAAGGATCCCGAATCTGATGATGACAAGATAGGGAAGGGAAAGAAGAACAGCAGCTCCAAAGGTCAGCAGCATCACTGGGCAGGCAATGGTGGTGGAGGCAAGCGTAAAGCGGATGGTAACATGGACTTTGTGGCTAATACCAACGCACAGGACAATGGCCAGCGACGCAAGGGTAGACCGAAAAATCGTAATGGAGCACCCAACCCTAACCCAAACCGCCTAAACTATCTGCTAAGCCAGCCCTGTCCAAGACATGGGACGAAGGAGGCGCCAGCAAACCACCTTTGGAAGGATTGCTTTATTATGCAGGAGTTCAAGAATTCTAATAATTTCCGGTATGATCACGAATCTGGCGGTGGCTCAGGATCCGGGCCGGGTTACGGTGGAGGAAGTTCCGGTTCAGGATTCAATGGTAATCCGGGCGGACATAATGGTCAAAATAGTCAGAACAACCAGGGTGGTTACAACCAACAGCAGCAACAGTCAGGTTACCAGAGCAACCCAAAGCAGTTGAGTAGTGGGCAGTACCATGTCTTCACCACTAGCTTGGACAAGCGAGACCGGAAGGTTCAGAGGCGGGCGGTCAACTCTGTTGAACCGGCCATACCCCGTTATCTACGTTGGTCTGAACAGCCAATCATATGGAGCAGAGAGGATCACCCATCCCCAGGTCGATAATCCGGGTCAGTTGGCTCTGGTGGTGGCGCCTCAGGTGGGAGGTTATAAGTTCACCAAGGTGCTCATGGATGGAGGTAGCAGCATTAATATCTTGTACTATGAGACCTTCCGTCGTATGGGACTGACAGATAAAAATCTTAAACCGTCTAATACGGTGTTCCACGGTGTAGTACCTGGCAGATCAGCATATCCCGTTGGCAAGATAGCTCTGGAAGTGGCCTTTGGGGATGACCATGATTCCAGGTCGGAGACATTGACGTTTGAAGTGGTGAAAATCCAGAGTCCATATCACGCCCTGTTTGGGCGACCGGCTTACGCCAAGTTTATGGCACAGCCCTGTTATGTGTATTTGCAGCTCAAGATGCCGGGTCACAGGGGGACAATAATGGTTCACGGAAGCCGCAAAATCGCTTTGGAATGCGAGGAAGGAGATGCGGCTTATGCAGAGTCGGTTTGTGCCACCGAGGAGTTGAAGTACTATAAAGACAATGTTGATCCGGCGGACATGACTCCGTTGAAGAAGCCAACTACGGAGCATGATCCGGCCCTGAAGTTCAAATCGGCAGCAGAAACTAAGCTTGTTGACTTCGTACCTGGCGATTCGTCCAAGCAGTTCAGCATCAGTGCCAACTTGGATCCAAAATAGGAAAGCGCGCTCATCGAGTTCATCCGTGAGAATCGGGACATTTTTGCATGGAAGCCCTCTGACATGCCAGGTGTACCGAGGCAACTCGCTGAGCACACACTTAATGTGGATCCTAAATATAAACCGGTGAAACAGTTCCTCCGCCGGTTTAACGAAGAAAGACGCAAGGCGATTGGAGAAGAGGTAGCCAGGCTCTTAGCAGCTGGCTTTATTGTTGAAGTTTTTCACCCTGAGTGGCTTGCCAATCTGGTGCTGGTCCTCAAGAAAGACGGCACCTGGCGCATGTGTGTGGATTACACAGATCTTAATAAGGCTTGTCCAGCAGATCCTTTTGCCCTCCCCCGTATTGATCAAATTATTGATGCTACGGCGGGTTGTGAGCGTTTAAGTTTTTTGGATGCGTATTCTGGCTATCATCAGATCAAAATGGCAGTTAAGGACCAGGAGAAGACAACATTTATAACTCCCTTTGGAGCCTTCTGCTATGTGTCTATGCCCTTCGGGGCTCAAGAGTGCCCAGGCAACTTACCAACGGTGTGTACAAAATTGTCTTCACAAGCAGATTGGCCGTAATGTACATGCTTACGTGGATGATATCGTGGTTAAGTCCAGGGAGAAGGAGACTCTGATTGATGATTTGAAGGAAACCTTTGATAACCTGAGAACATACAAGATGATGCTTAATCCGGACAAGTGTGTCTTTGGTGTACCGACGGGCAAGCTATTGGGTTTTCTGGTGTCCAACAGGGGAATTGAGGCTAATCCGGAGAAGATCACGGCTATCACCTCCCTGGCTAAGCCGAAGTGTATCAACGATGTTCAATGCCTGGCAGGCCAGATTGCCGCGTTAAGCCGATTTATCAGTCGTCTTGGTGAGAAGGCAATCCCTTTGTATCAGATGTTGAAAAAACGGATCAGTTTGTTTGGAGCTCCGCAGCTAATGAAGCATTTGAGGACTTAAAGCGGCAGTTGGCCAATCCACCTGTGCTCGCCGCTCCCATTGACAAGGAGCCATTACTGCTATATGTTGCTGCTAATGCTCGGGCGGTCAGCGTGGTTATTGTGGTGGAGCGAGAGGAGGCAGGCAAGGAGCATCCGGTTCAACGACCAGTCTATTATATCAGTGAGGTGCTAATCGAGTCCAAGCAAAGGTATCCGCATTGGCAGAAGCTGGTGTATGGAGTTTTTATGGCAAGCCGGAAGCTTAAACAATATTTCCAAGGGCACCCAATTACGGTGGTCAGTTCTGCTCCTTTGGGAGATATCATCCAGAACCGGGAAGCAACTGGCCGGATTGCAAAGTGGGCCATAGAGCTGGGGCCGTACGGTTTGAAGTATGTGCCTCGGACAGCGGTTAAGTCTCAAGCACTTGTTGATTTCATCAATGATTGGACGGAAATGCAAGCACCTGAAGAAAAGCCGGATCACACGTATTGGACCATCCATTTTGACGGATCCAGGCAGTTGGAAGGCTCGGGGGCTGGAGTCGTATTAACTTCCCCACGAGGTGATAAGTTTTGTTATGTTCTCCGCTTAATGTTCCCTTGTACTAACAATGCAGCTGAGTATGAAGCCTTGCTCCATGGTCTCCGGATGGCTAAGGAGATGAATCTAAGTCGAGTTAAGTGCTTCGGTGACTCGGACCTTGTGGCTCAGCAAGTGTCTGGCACTTGGGACTCCAAGGACCCACTCATGGCAGCGTATCGTCGGGAGGTGGATACTGTTGCAGGTTATTTCAAAGGCTATCAGGTGGACCACGTGGACCGGCGGAAAAATGAAGCGGCGGACGCTTTAAGCCGGCTGGGCTCTCAGCGCAAACCGGTCCCGCCCAATGTTTTTCTGGATGTGCTGCACAACCCGTCGGTCAAGATCCCTGGTGAAGAGGATTTGGCTATTCCTGATCCGGAGGCTCAATTGGTGGCGGCTCTTCATGTTATTCCGGATTGGACGCTTCCTTACCTGGCGTACAAGAACCGGGGCGAGTTGCCAGAGGATGAGATTCTGGCCCGGCAGATAATCCGGCGATCCAAGTCCATGGCTATCATCAACGGCGAGTTGCATCATTGCAGTGTATCAGGAGCTTTTCAACGCTGCGTGTCTCCTGAAGAAGGCCGTGAAATTTTGCGTGAGATCCACGAAGGAGATTGTGGTCACCATGCCGGTTCAAAGTCTCTGGTGGCTAAAGCGTTTCGCCATGGCTTCTATTGGTTAACTGCTCATGCTGATGCGGAGGATCTGGTCAGACGATGTGATGGTTGCCAAAGGTTTTCAAGACGTGCTCATGTACCGGCTCAAGAATTGAGAATGATTCCAATTACTTGGCCGTTTGCGACTTGGGGGATGGATATGGTTGGGCCTTTCAAAAGGTCCAAAGATAAGAAGACCCACCTCCTGGTGGCGGTTGACAAGTTTACAAAGTGGGTGGAGGCAGAACCTGTTAGCAAGTGTGATGCGGCCTCGGTGGTTCAGTTCATTAAAAAGTGATTTTCTGGTTTGGCTTTCCACACAGTATCATCACAGATAATGGTACCAATTTGTCCAAAGGTGCTATGAAGGAGTTCTGCGAATGGGAGCACATCCGGCTCGACGTTTCATCAGTGGCACATCCACAGTCCAATGGTCAAGCAGAAAGAGGTAATCAAGAGATCTTGAGAGGCATCAAGCCTCGGCTCATGGTTCCTTTGCAGAGAACACCGGGTTGTTGGGTAGAATAATTACCATCTGTGTTATGGAGCATCAATACAACGCCCAACAGATCAATAGGATACACACTGTTCTTCATGGCTTATGGAGTGGAGGCGGTTCTCCCCAGTGATATCCGTCATGATTCACCTCGTGTAACGGCTTATATTGAAGCGGACAACGAGACATCACGGCAATATGCTTTGGACCGGTTGGATGAAGAGCGTGACATCGCAGCCGCCCGATCGGCGATTTACCAGCAGGATCTTCGTCATTATCACAGTCGCCGAGTCAGAACTAGAACCTTTCAGGAAGGAGATTTGGTGCTTAGGCTCATCCAAGATCAGACTGATATGCATAAGTTATCCCCACCTTGGGAGGGGCCTTTCATGGTCAGCAAGAATCTGCACAACGGGTCGTACTATCTGATCGATATTCGAGAGCATAAAGACTCACGTACATCAAAGGAGGAGACTAACAGGCCATGGAACATAGCTCATCTCCGGCCTTACTATACCTGAGCCATTGACTATACTTATGTACATATTACGACAATGTATATATTATGATTAAATATAATAAACCGGAACCTCAGCTAAATCGGGGTATCTGTTCTTTTACATCATGTGAGGTTACACGGAGTTGCTCTAAAGCAGCCTCCGGTTTACCCCTTGAGTTTGCTTTTTAAAAGCATCATGTTATATTACTTGGGGGCTTGGTCGAACCCAAACCATGACCATGCCACTTGATCGGCGTAAATGGCACGGTTTCATTTGGGGACCTGGCTGACTAGAACCATAGTTACACCTAACGGGAGCTTGGTCGTGTTCGGCCATGGTAACACCATCTAATCATCTCAAATAAACCTTTTTTTGCAACGTTTTGTCATTGCACTTGATTTACACTTTTCTTTGAAGGTTTTTTTTTGCTTTTTTTTGCGTTTTTTAAATCGACAAAGTTTTTAACTAATCCATTGATGGAACACAGTTCACGTCAATCCAGAGAGTATTTGCCCGGTTTGATCCTTGTTGTTAACATCCTCTTACGGAGTAACACGATGTTTATTATAACCCGACACGGGTTACATGGTAAACCAGAGTCATATATATACAGGAGCTGTTATCTCCTCAATAGTGTGGGTTTGCAAAGCTCCGCTTCAAGATTGGCCAAGCCAACTTCACACTCAATGATGACAGGTATTATGTATCTCAAAAATTTGATCATATACTTAAAATTTTGTTTTGGATGTTTTGATTTCATATATGCAGACATCATATTCCGCCTGACGGTACAACCGCGGTGGCACTTGACGAATTTCTCATTTCAGAAAGTGCTTTGGAAAGTTCATTACCACAGGAAGAACAAATTATGCACGAAGGCATATCAACATCAAAGGTATCAGCTAGCCTATTACAAGGCAACATGGTGCCCATAATAATATAATTGTTTTTCGCAAAGGAGAGGCAGTTTTAAAACCGGCTTCCGGTTCAAGCTTGGTCACCAGCCTGGCCTGATGGTTGTGGGTCATCCTGCGCCGCTTCAGCCTCCATTTCTCTACCCAGTGGCTGGAAATCCACAGTTGTCCAGTCGATTCCCATTAATGCTTGAAAAACAGCTTCATCATGGATCAGCAATGACGGGTCAATATCGGGAGCGTAAGTATGCTTACGGATTGGAGGGATCACATTTTCCGATTCATGGATTGGTGCAGCTATTCGCTTGTTCTGACTGTCATATTGGGGTTGATAATGAGACAAGTCTGCTTCCTCAGCCAATTGACAAGCTAGCGGACATACCTCCCGGTTTATTGCTCGCAGATCCGCTTCACCAAATTCTGACCCATCTTCCTTCAAGCTGGGATAGCCCTGAGCCGCTTCAATAGGATCAAAATCCGGCACCCAGGCTTTTGCCTGGATTAAGGCATTGATTGCACCGGTTCGAGCAGCAGATTTCTTCAGCTCTTCAACCCTGGCAGGAAGCACCGACAGTTTCATCAGAGTATCTTGAATCAAAGTGGGCGCTGGTTTGTTATGTGATGCGGTACAGATGATCCGCTGGGCACCAATATACAATTGTTCAACCAATGTATAGGCGGCTTTTAGTTTCTTCCGCACATCTGACCCCAAGTGACCAATGCGTGTCCCTGAAATACCATAAAGGGTTAATAAACCGGCGACTCTGTAAGAAGGCAGAGCCAATTCAGAAGGCAAACTGGCTTACCAAAGATAGCAGTAGTCATGGCATGCACGTGCCGCTTTATGCTGGTCAGTTCATCCGCCACTGGTTTTAGTGCAGCCTCGGCATCCTCTGCTCGTTTGATCAAAGCGGACTTTTCAGTGGCCCAATCCGCCCGCTTCTTCTTGAAGCTCTCCTTAAGCTGTTCCATGGCGCTTAAAGCGCTGGCCAATTCCTCTTTTGCTTTGGAGGTTTCAGCCTGTTGGGTTTTCAGGTTTTCTTGGAGATCGGTGACTTGGTTTTCTTTCGTCTTCAGCTCCGCCTGCATGCATACAGATATATGCTTCAACAAATCGGTATAAGGATTCAAGTACCAATCACATAACAAGTTATGCACTTAGCACTTGGGGGCTAATGCATATTCGATCTTCATCTTTCAATTGCTTACAAAGTCCCAAGATCAATACAAGTATTCAACTTGGCACTTGGGGGCTAATGGCTATTTGCTCGTATATATTCTGATGCGGCAATTTCAATTACTTAAAGTACCGGTTTAACTACGTTAAGTTGAACCGGCCCTTGGGGGCTACATCAGCGAATTTCAAAGCATCAAGATTTATATTGGTAAGTCCCGGTTTGAAAGAATATTACAAACCGGCCCTTGGGGGCTAGGAGAGTCAGCAAGAATGGAAGCATACAAGCAGGAAGGAGCATATGGAAGTTACCTCATATTTCTCTTTCATCATATTAACCAGACCGGCTTCATAGTCGCGACTGGTATACAACCGGTTCAGATAGCCGGAATGGATATCTTGGGCGTTCAGAGCAGCATAAGTCGTCAGATCAGCGTTCCACTTGCCTTTGCCAAAGGCAGCAAATTCTTCCTTGGCAGAATGTTTGGATAAAGCGACAGGATTGCTTGGCTCAGTATGGCCAGTGCCAGTAATGACAACCTCATCATCCTGGGTACCGCCGGTTTGCACTGGGGCTGTTGGCTTGTTAGTAGGCTTTGATGGACCGATGGAGCTTTCAATCCGGATGGAACCTGTGGGCTGATTGACAGGACCTGAGGCATCAGTAGGTCTCTCTTCAGCAATAAGATCATCGTCTTGCTGCGGTGGATCATTGGGTATATCCTCAGGAATAGCCGCTTCAAGATTGGGTGTCTTGCCTGGTTCAAGAACGACATCTTCTTCGGCCGCTTTGTCCAGGCGGGCCTTCTTGCTTGGCCTAGGTTTGGCCCTGAGAAGAATAACAAAATCAAATACAACATATGTTCTAAGGCGATGTACTGCAAACATTACAATAAGTATAGCTTACCCAAGCACCGTTTTGAGCAGTGGGAGCTGAGTAGCCGATGACTCGCCAGAAGATGAGTGGAAGTAACCTGGTAATCGGAGTCAGACGGATTAAGAGGTTGAAGAAAGCAGCCCGCTTTAGGACAAGCACTGACAAGCAAATTAGAGACCTCTAAATGGCGTTTCTGAACCGGACTGTTCGGTAAACCGGCGGAGGTAACTACCTGGCCGCTGTGCCGGGTTGTGCGACGAGCCTCGTGCTGTTGGGTCTTCATAAGAAATTTGGGATCCAAATAAGCAAGAGGATGAGAAAATTTAACTTTCCGGTTTGCCTGACGGATTTTTAGCGAAGGCAAAGGTTCTGAATCGGAAGAGAGAATAATTACCTCTGCAGCATCAGCGTGGCTGGCTTCGGCATCATCCTGACAAATATCATCATCAATAAGACGCATGAAAAATAAGCCAAGTGAGTCAAGATCTACCTCAAGGTCCGGATTATCCACATCATCATCAGGGGCCGGATTAGAAGATGCAATAGTTCTTTTCCTGTGGGCAGTCTTCTTTACAGCTTTAGTCTTTTGCCGGATTGCTCGTTCCGGTTTGTTTGGTTTTTCCGGTTTCTCCTGCGGTAATTTCTTGCTCCAAAACGGATCATTGCCCTGATTACACAGACATTGATATTAAACGATGGCCAGATATATCAACAATAGATTCAGCAAAAGGAAAAATCAAGGTCTTATAGCTGGCGGTTTGTTGGTGGCACAGAAGGGAAGCAGGCCGTTTTTAGCACAGATATGTTCCGATTCATTCAGCATCTTATTCACAGCTTCTGTAATTTCTTCATCGATGAGCTGGATTCTGGAATGTCGCAGTGGGTCATCAACACTGCCAGTATACTCGCACATCAAACCGGAGCACTGACTAAGGGGCAGTACGCTCCATGATATCCAACAGCGAGCGAGGTCAACCCCTGTTAAACCATTGGCCATAAAGGCTCTGAGCTTTGACAGTTGAGGAGCATATTTGCTTCTCTCCTGTGCAGTCAATCTTTGTGGAAAAGGGTTTGTATTGCTGAGCCGCTCCGGACGAAAGCCAGGCAAGGGATTCTCACCAGCAGGGGAGGTGTATTTGCAATAGAACCATGTCTGATTCCATTCTTTAGGGTGGCTATGCAGTTTGGCGTGAGGGTATGTGACCTCTTTCCTTTTCTGAATCGCCACACCACCCAACTCTGTATTGGAGCCGTCAGTAAACTCAGTACGGCGGTTTAGATGGAAAAGGTCTCTGAACAATTCCACTGTGGGCTCCTCTTGAAAGAACGCTTCACAGAGCACTTGGAAGTGACACATATTTGTAATAGAGTTGGGGCCAGTATCTTCTGGATGGAGCTGGAAATCGGCTAAAACATCCCGGTAAAATTTAGAACCGGGCGGCTTAAAGCCCCGGGCTAAGTGATCTACGAAAACAACAACCTCTCCTTCTCGAGGTGTGGGAGGGCATTCTTTGCCAGGAGCCCTCCAATGGATGACATCTTTGCTGCCTAAAGCGCCAATCAGGACTAAATCGTCCAGTTGAGCCTCTGTGACGCGAGAAGGAACCCAATTGCACTCATACACTTGCTTGGCCATGATGGAATCTACAAGGTAGAAGATCCCGGTTCAAAAATGCATTTGATCAAGATACATTGGTATGGGCACTGTTAAACCGGAGACAGAACTATCTGAACCGGAGTTTTATGAAGCAACAAGCATCTGGCGGTTCAATAAGGGGACTAATGGCATATATCGGTTTGGAAATTTTTTCTATAAGGTTAAACCGCCTGATCTAAGCATTGTAGATGGACAAGTACACAGAAACAGGTTTCACAAGATTTCCTTATAGCATTGGATCTGAAGCAAGTTCAGAAAAGAGATAAATACTTAGAGGTTCAAAGGAGCAGCACCGAACCAATGAGCAAAACGTCATATAGATCTATGGTTTGAGATGCATAAGTGAAGGCGAAGGTCAAACAACTATCATTGCACAGAGTAAAGATTTGCGGATTCATCTAAAGATCTATCGTATGAGCAAGAGGCAGACGATGAACACTGAAGAACTGCGAAACCCTAGGTCAGATCTGCGGGGGAAAGGATAGAAGATTTACCGGAGCTGAGGAAGATGTGGAAGGTTGCCGCGATGCTCTGGTGCGCTCAGGTTGATGCAGCGGCCAAGGATGAGGCAGAGGTCGACGGCGGCGGCGGAGCTCCGAGGCTGGCGACGCGAGGAAGACGAAGAAGGCACGGAAGGAGAAAAGAAATGACCCTTCGGTCCTATTTATATGGCAAAAGAACATGAGTCAGGCGCGACAATCAAGGGGCCACAAAACGGAGCTGTCGCCTCGATTTCCGCCGATCTATTAAACAAAGAAGCATAATGGATAGCTTTGTCATGACAGGTGACGTCACTCCGGTTTACAGCAATCAGAGAAGATGACATCATGGCGGTTTACCAATTTATAAGAAGATGTTGAAGATGAAGCTTTTATTAAAGAATTGACATGAACCCGTTCAAATCAATCTGGGGCCTAATGTTGGGGATATTACTACTGGGCGTAAACCGGCCTATCTGGGCTGGGTTAACTTCGTCAGTAGTTAAACATGTTAAAGCCCAAGAAGATAGAGGAGGGCTCAAGGCCCATGGTCGGTTCAAGGCCTGTAGCCGTAAACCGGCATTAGTAGTTAACTTGTATTGTAAGTTAGGAATAAGTAGAGACCAAACCGGGCACATCTATGAGCCGGTATTGGGACTCTGTAAGCCGACGGGAGTCACCCGTGTATATAAGGGGACGACCCGGCGGCGGTTCAAGGACAACAGACAACAACTCGAGACATAGGCGAAGCTTGTTTGCTCCCTAGTCATTGAAACCCCATCAATTCCATCACAACTAGACGTAGGCTTGTACCTTCATTGAAGGGGCCAAACTGGTATAAACTCTCTTGCGTCCCTGTGTCCGCTTTAACCCCTTCAAGCTAACCCGTCGCGATGGCTCCACGACTAAGTCCTTTCTCTAGGACATCTGCCGTGACAAAACCACGACACTTCGGATCTGTGATAGAAGGTGTACCCAACATTTTCTTTTGGGTATCCTATGAAGACGCACTTCTCCGATTTGGGTTTGAGCTTATCAGGTTGAAACTTTTTCACATTAGCATTGCAACCTCAAACTTTAAGAAACGACAACTTAGGTTTCTTGCCAAACCATAGTTCATACGGTGTCGTCTCAACAGATTTAGATGGTGCCCTATTTAACGTGAATGTAGCTGTCTCTAATGCATAACCTCAAAACTATTGTGGTAATTGGTAAGATACATCATAGATCACACCATATCTAATAAAGCACGGTTACGACGTTCAGACACACCATTATACTGTGGTGTTCCAGCTGGCGTGAGTAGTGAAACTATTTCACATTGTTTTAACTGAAGGCCAAACTCGTAACTCAAATATTTTACTTCTGCGATCATATCGTAGAAACTTTTATTTTGTTACGATGATTCTCCACTTCACTCTGAAATTCTTTGAACTTTTCAAATGTTTCAGACTTGTGTTTCATCAAGTAGATATACCCATATCTGCTCAAATCATTTGTGAAGGTCAGAAAATAACGATACCCGCCGCGAGCCTCAACACTCATTGGACTGCATACATCAGTATGTATTATTTCCAATCAAGTTTGTTGCTCGCTCCATTGTTCAGGAGAATGGAGTCTTAGTCATCTTGCCCATGAGGCATGGTTCGCAAGCATCAACTGATTCATAATCAAGTGATTCCAAAAGCCCATCAGCATGGTTTTTCTTCATGCGCTTTACACCAATATGACCTAAACGGCAGTGCCACAAATAAGTTGCACTATCATTATTAACTTTGCATCTTTTGGATTCAATATTATGAAAATGTGTATCACCACGATCGAGATCCAACAAACCATTTTCATTGGGTGTATGACCATAGAAGGTTGTATTCATGTAAACAGAACAACAATTATTCTCTAATTTACATGAATAACCGTATTGCAATAAACATGATCCAATCATATTTATGCTCAACGCAAACACCAAATAACATTTATTTATGTTCAACACTAATCCCGAAAGTATAGGGAGTGTGCGATGATGATCATATCAATCTTGGAACCACTTCCAACACACATCGTCACTTCACCCTTAACTAGTCTCTGTTTATTTTGCAACTCCCGTTTCGAGTTACTATTCTTAGCAACTGAACCAGTATCAAATACCGAGGGGTTGCTATAAACACTAGTAAAGTACACATCAATAACATGTATATCAAATATAGCTTTGTTCACTTTGCCATCCTTCTTATCCACCAAATACTTGTGGTAGTTCTGCTTCTAGTGACTAGTTCCTTTGCAGTAGAAGCACTTAGTCTCAAGCTTAGGTCCAGACTTGGGTTTCTTCACTTGAGAAACAACTTCTTTGCCGTTCGTCTTGAAGTTCCCCTTCTTCCCTTTGCCCTTTCTCTTGAAACTAGTGGTCTTATCAACCATCAACACTTGATGTTTTTCTTGATTTCTACCTTCGTCGATTTTTGCATCACGAAGAGCTTGGGAATCGTTTCTGTTATCCCTTGCATATTATAGTTCATCACAAAGTTCTACTAACTTGGTGATGGTGACTAGAGAATTCTGTCAATCACTATTTTATCTGGAAGATTAACTCCCACTTGATTCAAGTGATTGTAGTACCCAGACAATCTGAGCACATGCTCACTGCTTGAGCTATTCTCCTCCATCTTTTACCTATAGAACTTGTTGGAGACTTCATATCTCTCAACTCGGGTTTTTACTTGAAATATTAACTTCAACTCCTGGAACATCTCATATGGTCCATGAAGTTCAAAAACGTCTTTGAAGTCCCGATTCTAAGCTGTTAAGCATGGTGCACTAAACTATCAAGTAGTCATCATAGTGAGCTAGCCAAACGTTCATAATGTCTGTATCTGCTCCTGCAATAGGTCTGTCACCTAGCGGTGCATCAAGGACATAATTCTTCTGTGCATCAATGAGGATAATCCTCAGATCACGGATCCAATCCGCATCATTGCTACTAACATCTTTCAACTTAATTTTCTCTAGGAACATATCAAAAATAAAACAGGGGAGCTAAACGCGAGCTATTGATCTATAACATAGATATGCTAATACTACCAGGACTAAGTTCATGATAAATTAAAGTTCAATTAATCATATTACTTAAGAACTCCCACTTAGAAAGACATCCCTCTAATCTTCTAAGTGATCACGTGATCCAAATCAACTAAACCATAACCGATCATCACGTGAAATGGAGTAGCTTTCAATGGTGAACATCAATATGTTGATCATATCTACTATATGATTCACGCTCAACCTTTCGGTCTCAGTGGTCCGAGGCCATATCTGCATATGCTAGGCTCGTCAAGTTTAACCTGAGTATTCTGCGTGTGCAAAACTGGCTTGCACCCGTTGTAGATGGACGTAGAGCTTATCACACCCGATCATCACGTGGTGTCTGGCACGACGAACGTTGGCAACGGTGCATACTCAGGGAGAACACTTTTATCTTGAAATTTAGTGAGAGATCATCTTATAATGCTACCGTCAATCAAAGCTAGATAAGATGCATAAAAGATAAACATCACATGCAATCAATATAAGTGATATGATATGGCCATCATCATCTTGTGCTTGTGACTCCATCTCCGAAGCACCATCATGATCACCATCGTCACCGGCGTGACACCTTGATCACCATCATAGCATCGTTGTCGTCTCGCCAATCTTATGCTTCCATGACTGTCGCTACCTCTTAGTGATAAAGTAAAGCATTACAGCGCAATTGCATTGCATACAATAAAGCGACAACCATATGGCTCCTGCCAGTTGCCGATAACTCGGTTACAAAACATGATCATCTCATACAATAAAATTTAGCATCATGTCTCGACCATATCACATCACAACATGCCCTGCAAAAACAAGTTAGACTTCCTCTACTTTATTGTTGCAAGTTTTACGTGGCTGCTACGGGCTTAGCAAGAACCGTTCTTACCTACGCATCAAACCACAACGATAGTTTGTCAAGTTGGTGTTGTTTTAACCTTCACAAGGACCGGGCGTAGCCACACTTGGTTCAACTAAAGTTGGAGAAAATGACACCCGCCAGCCACCTGTGTGCAAAGCACGTCGGTAGAACCAGTCTCGCGTAAGCGTACGCGTAATGTTGGTCCGGGCCGCTTCATCCAACAATACCGCCGAACCAAAGTATGACATGCTGGTAAGCAGTATGACTTATATCGCCCACAACTCACTTGTGTTCTACTCGTGCACAACATCAACGCATAAAACCTAGGCTCGGATGCCACTGTTGGGGAACGTAGTAGTTTCAAAAGTTTCCTACGCACACGCAAGATCATGGTGATGCATAGCAACGAGAGGGGAGAGTGTTGTCTACGTACCCTCGTAGACCGGAAGCGGAAGCGTTATAACAACGCGGTTGATGTAGTCGTACGTCTTCACAGTCCGACCGATCAAGCACCAAAACTACGACACCTCCGAGTTCTAGCACACGTTCAGCTCGATGACGATCCCCGGACTCCGATCCAGCAGAATGTCGGGGAAGAGTTCCGTCAGCACGACGGCGTGGTGACGATCTTGATGTTCTACAGTCGCAGGGCTTCGCCTAAGCACCGCTACAATATTATCGAGGATTATGGTGGAGGGGAGCACCGCACTCGGCTAAGAGATCAATGATCAATTGTTGTGTCTATGGGGTGCCCCCTGCCCCCGTATATAAAGGAGCAAGGGAGGGAGGCGGCCGGCCTTGGAGGAGGGCGCGCCAAGGGGGGAGTCCTACTCCCACCGGGAGTAGGACTCCTCCTTCCCTTGTTGGAGTAGGAGAGAAGGAAAGAGGGGGAGAGGAACAAGGAAAAGTGGGCTGCACCCCTTGTCCAATTTGGACCAGAGGGGGGGCGCGCGCCTCCTTCCTTTTGGCCTCTCTCCTCTATTCCCATATGGCCCAATAAGGCCCATATACTCCCCGGCAAATTCTCGTAACTCTCCGGTACTCCGAAAAATACCCGAATCACTCGGAACCTTTACGATGTCCAAATATAGTTGTCCAATATATCGATCTTTACGTCTCGACCATTTCGAGACTCCTCGTCATGTCCCCGATCTCATCCGGGACTCCGAACTCCTTCGGTACATCAAAACTCATAAACTCGTAATATAACTGTCATCGAAACCTTAAGCGTGCGGACCCTACGGGTTCGAGAACAATGTAGACATGACCGAGACACATCTCCGGTCAATAACCAATAGCGGAACCTGGATGCTCGTATTGGCTCCCAAATATTCTACGAAGATCTTTATCGGTCAGACCGCATAACAACATACGTTGTTCCCTTTGTCATCGGTATGTTACTTGCCCAAGATTTGATCGTAGGTATCTCAATACCTAGTTCAATCTCGTTACCGGCAAGTCTCTTTACTCCTTCCGTAATACATCATCCCGCAACTAACTCATTAGTTGCAATGCTTGCAAGGCTTAAGTGATGTGCATTACCGAGAGGGCCCCGAGATACCTCTCCGACAGTCGGAGTGACAAATCCTAATCTCGAAATATGCCAACCCAACAAGTACCTTCGAAGACACCTGTAGAGCACCTTTATAATCACCCAATTACGTTGTGACATTTAGTAGCACACAAAGTGTTCCTCCGGTAAACGGGAGTTGCATAATCTCATAGTCATAGGAACATGTATAAGTTATGAAGAAAGCAATAGCAACAAACTAAACGATCAAGTGCTATGCTAACGGAATGGGTCAAGTCAATCACATCATTCTCCTAATGATGTGATCTCGTTAATCAAATGACAACTCATGTCTATGGTTAGGAAACATAACCATCTTTGATCAACGAGCTAGTCAAGTAGAGGCATACTAGTGACACTCTGTTTGTCTATGTATTCACACATGTATTATGTTTCCGGTTAATACAATTCTAGCATGAATAATAAACATTTATCATGATATAAGGAAATAAATAATAACTTTATCATTGCCTCTAGGGCAAATTTCCTTCAGAGCGTGCAACAGATCTGTTGGAAATCATACATACTGATGTATGTGGTCCGATGAATATTGAGGCTCGCAGCGGGTATCATTATTTTCTCACCTTCACAGATGATTTGAGCAGATATGGGTATATCTACTTGATGAAACATAAGTCTGAAACATTTAAAAAGTTCAAAGAATTTCAGAGTGAAGTGGAAAATCATTGTGACAAGAAAATAAGGTTTCTACGATCTAATCATGGAGGAGAATATTTGAGTTATGAGTAAACAATGCGGAATAGTTTCGCAACTCATGCCACCCAGAACACCAAAGCATAATGGTGTGTCCGAACGTCGTAATCGTACTTTACTAGATATGGTACGATCTATAATGTCTCTTACTGATTTACCGCTATTGTTTCGGGGTTATGCTTTAGAGACGATTGCATTCACGTTAAATAGGGCACCATCTAAATCCGTTGAGACGACTCCTTATGAATTGTGGTTTGGCAAGAAACCAAAGTTGTCATTTCTTAAAGTTTGGGGCTGCGATGCTTATGTGAAAAAGCTTCAACCTCATAAGCTCAAACCCAAATCGGAGAAATGTGTCTTCATAGGATACCCAAAAGAGACAGTTGGGTACACCTTCTATCACAGATCCGAAGGCAAGACTTTTGTTGCTAAGAATGGATCCTTTCTAGAGAAGGAATTTCTTTCAAAAGAAGTGAGTAGGAGGAAAGTAGAACTTGATGAGGTAACTGTACCTGCTCCCTTATTGCAAAGTAGTTCATCACAAAAACCAGTTTCTGTGACACCTACACCAATTAATGAGGAAGCTAATGATGATGATCATGAAACTTCAGATCAAGTTACTACCGAACCTCGTAGGTCAACCAGAGTAAGATCCGCACCAGAGTGGTACGGTAATCCTGTTCTGGAGGTCATGTTACTAGACCATGATGAACCTACGAACTATGAGGAAGCGATGATGAGCCCAGATTCTGCAAAATGGCTTGAGGCCATGAAATCTGAGATGGGATCCATGTATGAGAACAAAGTATGGACTTTGGTTGACTTGGCCGATGATCGGCAAGCCATCGAGAATAAATGGATCTTCAAGAAGAAGACAGACGCTGATGGTAATGTTACTGTCTACAAAGCTCGACTTGTTGCGAAAGGTTTTCAACAAGTTCAAGGAGTTGACTACGATGAGACCTTCTCACCCGTAGCGATGCTTAAGTCCGTCCGAATCATGTTAGCTATTGTCGCATTTTATGATTATGAAATTTGGCAAATGGATGTAAAAACTGTATTCCTGAATGGATTTCTGGAAGAAGAGTTGTATATGATGCAACCTGAAGATTTTATCAATCCAATGGGTGCTAACAAAGTGTCCAAGCTCCAACGATCCATTTATGGATTGGTGCAAGCCTCTCGGAGTTGGAATAAACGTTTTGATAGTGTGATCAAAGCATATGGTTTCATACAGACTTTTGGAGAAGCCTGTATTTACAAGAAAGTGAGTGGGAGCTCTATAGCATTTTCTAATATTATATGTGGATGACATATTGTTGATTGGAAATGATATAGAATTTCTGGATAGCATAAAAGGATACTTGAATAAGAGTTTTTCAATGAAAGACCTTGGTGAAGCTGCTTACATATTGGGCATCAAGATCTATAGAGATAGATCAAGACACTTAATTGGACTTTCACAAAGCACATACCTTGACAAAGTTTTAAAGAAGTTCAAAATGGACCAGGCAAAGAAAGGATTCTTACCTATGTTACAAGGTGTGATGTTGAGTAAGACTCAATGCCCGACCACTGTAGAAGATAGAGAGAAAATGAAAGATGTTCCCTATGCTTCAGCCATAGGCCCTATCATGTATGCAGTGCTGTGTACCAGACCTGATGTGTGCCTTGCTATTAGTTTAGCAGGGAGGTACGAAATTAATCCAGGAGTGGATCACTGGACAGCGGTTAAGAACATCCTGAAATACCTGAAAAGGACTAAGGATATGTTTCTCATTTATGGAGGTGACAAAGAGCTCATCGTAAATGGTTACGTTGATGCAAGCTTTGACACTGATCCGGACGATTCTAAATCACAAATCGGATACGTGTTTATATTGAACGGTGGAGCTGTCAGTTGGAGCAGTTCTAAACAAAGCGTCATGGCGGGATCTACGTGTGAAGCGGAGTACATTGCTGCTTTGGAAGCAGCAGATGAAGGAGTCTGGATGAAGGAGTTCATATCCGATCTAGGTGTCATACCTAGTGCATCGGGTCCAATGAAAATCTTTTCGACAATACTGGTGCAATTGCCTTGGCAAAGGAATCCAGATTTCACAAGAGAACCAAGCACATCAAGAGACGCTTCAATTCCATCCGCGATCAAGTCCAGGTGGGAGACATAGAGATTTGCAAGATACATATAGATCTGAATGTTGCAGACCCGTTGACTAAGCCTCTCTCACGAGCAAAACATGATCAACACCAAGACTCCATGGGTGTTAGAATCATTACTATGTAATCTAGATTATTGACTCTAGTGCAAGTGGGAGACTGAAGGAAATATGACCTAGAGGCAATAATAAAGTTATTATTTATTTCCTTATATCATGATAAATGTTTATTATTCATGCTAGAATTGTATTAACTGGAAACATGATACATGTGTGAATACATAGACAAACATAGTGTCACTAGTATGCCTCTACTTGACTAGCTCGTTGATCAAAGATGGTTATGTTTCCTAACCATAGACATGAGTTATCATTTGATAAACGGGATCACATCATTAGGAGAATGATGTGATTGACTTGACCCATTTCATCAGCTTAGCACTTGATCATTTTAGTTTACTGCTATTGCATTCTTCATGACTTATACATGTTCCTATGACTATGAGATTATGTAACTCCCGATTACCAGAGGAACACTTTGTGTGCTACCAAATGTCACAACGTAACTGGGTGATTATAAAGGTGCTCTACAGGTGTCTCCGATGGTACTTGTTGAGTTGACATAGATCAAGATTAGGATTTGTCACTTCGATTGTCGGAGAGGTATCTTTGGGCACACTCGGTAATGCACATCACTATAAGCCTTGCAAGCATTATAACTAATGAGTTAGTTGCGGGATGATGCATTACAGAACAAGTAAAGAGACTTGCCGGTAACGAGATTGAACTAGGTATTGAGATATTGACGATCGAATCTCGGGCAAGTAACATACCGATGACAAAGGGAACAACGTACGCTGTTATGCGGTTTGACCGATAAAGATCTGCGTAGAATATGTGGGAGACAATATGAACATCCAGGTTCCACTATTGGTTATTGAACGGAGACGTGTCTCGGTCATGTCTACATAGTTCTTGAACCCGTAGGGTCCGCACGCTTATAGTTCGGTGACGATCGATATTATGAGCTTTGATGTTTTGATGTACCGAAGGTAGTTCAGAGTCCCGAATATGATCACGGACATGACGACGAGTCTCTAAATGGTCGAGATGTAAAGATCGATATATTGGACGACTATATTCGGACACCGGAAGTGTTCCGGGTGATTTCGGAGAAAACAAGAGTGCCGGAGGTTTACCTGAACCCCCCGTGAGAAATAATGGGCCTTATGGGCCTTAGTGGAGAGAGAGAGAGGGCTGACCTAGGGCAGGCCGCGCGCCCCTACCCCTCTAGTCCGAATTGGACTAGGAGAGGGGGGGGGGGGGGGCGGCGCCCCCCTTTCCTTCTCCCTCTCCCCCTTCCTTTCCCCCTCATAGTAGGAGTAGGAAAGAGGGGGGTCCTACTCCTACTAGGAGGAGGACTCCTCCTCCTGGCACGCCATAAAGGGCCGGCTGGCCTCCCCCTTGGTCCTTTATATACGGGGGCAGGGGGGCACCTCTGGACACACAAGTTCATCATTGATCCCTTAGCTGTGTGCGGTGCCCCCTCCACCATCATCCACCTCGATCATATCGTAGCGGTGCTTAGGCTAAGCCCTGCATTGGTAGAAACATCATCACCGTCAACACGCCGTCGTGCTGATGAAACTCTCTCGTGAAGCTCTGCTAGATCGGAGTTCGTGGGATGTCATCGAGCTGAACGTGTGCTGAACTCAGAGGTGCCGTGCGTTCGGTACTTGGATCAGTCGGATCGTGAAGACGTTCGACTACATCAACCGCCTTCCCATAACTCTTCCTCTTACGGTCTATGAGGGTACGTGGACGATACTCTTTCCTCTCGTTGCTATGCATCTCCATGATCTTGCGTGTGCGTTGGATTTTTTTTGAAATTACTACCTTCCCCAGCAGACAGGGACAATGGCGGGGCAGCTCCGGCGAGGCTGTGGCGGGACGAGGCGGGGAGATCAGACGACGGCGAAGCCTTCAGGCGGCGGCGGTGGCGCACGATGAGGACGCTGAGCTCGAGACGCGTCGGGGTAGCGCCTGATCCAGATCTGGATCGGTAGAGGGAAAAATGGGTGAGAGGGGGTGGGCTAGGGTTTCGGTGTGGACCGGGTGGGGTGTAAGTAGGGGCGTCCTAGGCCGGCCTGGTCACCTGCTGGGCCTAGGCCCAGTTGGGGGGGGGGTGTTCTTTTATCCTTTTGTCAAATTTCTTTTTCTTTTTTTATTCTTTTCTTTTCTGGTTTTATTTTACTTTTGGGACAATTGCAATTTTACCCCTAGTTGGTTCCTACCCACGGATTTTGCCCTTACTTTTCGAGCTTGCTCAGTTTTGCCCTTACTTTTTCCATCGAGGTCCCTCGAATGCCCTTTGAACGTTTGACCCAAACTTTGAAAATTCATAACTAATTCATATTAACTTTGAAAAATGTAAATAAGATATCAAAATGTTCAGATAAACATTATCTTTATGTGCATATCATTTGCATTCAGGACAAAAGCACCCTTTAAACTACCTGAGGAAATTAATGTTATTAACATTAATAAAAATAAAAAGGTATAAAAAATATATATTTTTCATGAATAAAAATTACATGCAAATGTAGGTGATGTTTTCTGAGTTCGTATCATCTTGTTATGAATGTTCTAACGACTTTGACAATTATTTGGAAACTTCATAACAAATTGATACGAACTCAGAAAAATGGAAATAAGATATCAGGATGTCAGGAAACATCACCTACATTTGCATGTAATTTTTATTCATGAAAAAATATTTTTTATACCTTTTTATTTTTAATAATGTCAATAACATTAATTACCTCAGGTAGTTTAAAGGGCACTTTTGTCCTAAATGCAAATGATATGCACATAAAGGTAATGTTTATCTGAACATTTTGATATCTTATTTGCATTTTTCTAAGTTCATATGAATTAGTTATGAATTTTCAAAGTTTTGGTCAAACGGTCAAAGGGCATTCGAGGGACCTCGACGGAAAAAGTAAGGGCAAAAGTGAGCAAGCTCGAAAAGTAAGGGCAAAACCCGTGGGTAGGAACCGACTAGGGGCAAAAATGCAGTTGTCCCTTTAATTTTAATTACTTTAGTTTAACATAAATACAAAACAAAATCCTAAATTTACATTGTCATTCAACCCACTGCCTCAGAAAGTTTTGCTCCAAAATAAAATAGTTTAATATTTTATAAAATATAAAAGGCATTAATGGATTGTTTTTGCTGCTATTTAAACCATTTTAGTGTATTTAAATATTTCATAAAAATGTGGTTTCTCCAACAATATTACCCATGATTTATTTGACACATTAAGAACATTTTGGTCTTGACTTTTGAAAACTTTAATTGTTTGACTTGATTTTTTAATTGAATTAGAATCAGTTTTGAATCAACACGAGTTTATCAACAGTAACTGGGGTGACGTGGCTTCATTAGCAGAGGTTCACTGTAACTTAATTATCTGGGTGTCACAGCGTGTGCGATATACGACATAAAGTTCACAAGGACGAACTGTTTGTGATGAGGCGGAACATCAGAAACGAGCAGCCATATGAAGGTGTGTGTGATATACGACATACAGTTCACTCGGATGAACTGATTGTGATTAGAAAACACAAAAGAAACGGTGAGCCGATCAAGGTGTGTGCGATATACGATATACGGATCATTGCGATAAACTGTTTGTGTTGAGCCAAGAAAACAGAAACATTTCACATAAACAAGATGTGTGTAATACGCGGCAAACATCCAATTACATAGCTGGCTAATACATACATGACATTTCCACACACCAAAGTAAATTATTACATGCATAATTAACTAGGATAAACAATCATATGATCATCATCTACTTCTTGTGCTAGCTCGATGTTCCTTCTATGCTAACTTTCCATTAATTGATGACGTTTTATGAACATGCCACCGTTTCCCGCCATTTGCTCACCTGTTTCCCGCCACCCAGTGATATTGCACATAAACCTAGGCGGCATGTGACGCACGGAGGAAACAATCGCAACCTGTAGCACATCCACCTTTTCCAAGCATGCCAACCCACCAAAACGCCCTCTCTGCCATCAACCACGTCGACGAGGAAAACAAGAAGGCGCCACGGCCCGTCGAGGCCGAGGCGCTCCCCGGAAACGCGATGGACGATGTTGTGATGCGTGTCATTGCCAGGGTTGAGCAGACCCTTGGCGCATGGTGCTACAGTGCCACAGATCAAGATAGGCATGTCAACGCCGTGAGGCTACAGCTCGCCGCACAACATGATCGATGGCGCGCCGCAGAGCAAGCTAGGCGCGTCTGCGCCGATAGGCTGCGGCTCGCCGCACGGCGAGACCGTTGGAGCGCCGCAGAGCGAGAGGCGCAGCACGCCACACAGCAAGAGCGGATCCATCAGCGCTTGCCTGCTGTCGACAGGGCATCGCAGCTGGGTACACGTCCCGTCAGTACCCCCATTCCTCGCTAGGAGTGGGCAGAGGCTCTCTGCGCCGTACTTGCACTAGAGGCCGGCCGCGCCGTACTTGCACTGGACGCCCGCCGCACCGTTCGCATGGGTCGCGCCATTCGCCTTGTCCGCGACCCGCTCGATGCCAACGCGCTGGTCGGTAGGCTTGACCGCCTCCTTGGCTCAGGTGTCCACCTGGGCGCAGTAGAGGAACATGGTCGTCGCATCCTCGAGTTGGGGATCTTGATGACATAGCCAACTTGGAACTCGAGATCGCGCTCCAAATATACCGAGAGCGCGTCGACCGCTTGGACGAACGCCTGCATGAGTTCAGGCAGAGCCAAGAGCTACCATAGGCAAGGGCTGCTGGTCATGGTCTCATGGACACATTTTATTTTATTGAGTCATTTTGACGTGGATCACTATGTATTCATAGCAATCATAATATTGCTCTGTTTTAATATGTGTACTTTGTTTTCCGTTCTTATATGTTTTGTTTCAATGTGTGTATATACGCTTTCCATTATGTATATGTGGATGATAACAACTAGATACAAATTAGTATACAAAAACAGATAGAAAATGGAATTCATAATATATATATATATATATATATATATATATATATATATATTAATTGTTCATTAGTTCATCATAGAATATATATAATATCATCACATATACGTGATGATACTTAACTACTAGGTACAATGCATAAAATTGAAAACGAACAATACTAAAACTAATAATCCCTCCTGGGGGTAGTATTTTGGCAGCCCCTCGGCAACAGCTCCCTGGTGTGCGGCGTCTTCCCAGCGCGGAGGCAGTACTCCGCCTCCTCCACCTCACAGTGCTTGACGTACCGATCTGCCTCTTGCTGCGGACGAGCGAGAGCGATCTTGCCATTTCGTTCGGCGCCCACTGGAGCTCCTCGTCGGTGGCTAGCTGGAGCTTATCGGCTCACCACCACGCAGCGATGAGGCGCCTAGGGCCTTTAACCTTCCTCACGAAGTATCCGTCTTCATACATGTCGGTGTCAAAACCGGCAGATCTCGGGTAGGGGGTCCCGAACTGTGCATCTAGGCCGGATGGTAACAGGAGACAGGGGACACTTTGTTTTACCCAGGTTCGGGCCCTCTCGATGGAGGTAATACCCTACTCCTGCTTGATTAATATTGATGATATGGGTAGTACAAGAGTAGATCTACCACGAGATCAATGAGGCTAAGCCCTAGAAGCTAGCCTATGGTATGATTGTTGTGTATGGAGTTGATTGCCTACGGACTACAACCCTCCGGTTTATATAGACACCGGATAGGGTTAGGGTTACACAGAGTCGGTTACAATGGTAGGAGATCTTGAATATCGCATCGCCAAGCTTGCCTTCCACGCCAAGGAAAGTCCCATCCGGACACGGGACGAAGTCTTCAATCTTGTATCTTCATAGTCCAAGAGTCCGGCTGAAGGTATAGTCCGGCTATCCGAACACCCCCTAATCCAGGACTCCCTCAGTAGCCCCTGAACCAGGCTTCAATGACGACGAGTCTGGCGCGCAAATTGTCTTCGGCATTGCAAGGTGGGTTCCTCCTACAAGTCCTTCATAGAAGATTGTAAACACCAATAGTAGTGTCCGGCTCTGCAAAATAAGCTTCCACATATCGCCATAGAGAGAATAATATTAACACAAATCAAATCTGCTGACGTATTCCGCAGTGCGTCATCACACTACAGCCAAGTCCTTTACTTGAATCGTTTTTACTTTTCCACCTCAGCATGTTTTGCAAGGCGGTTTCCTTGGCATGTCTTATCAAAGCAGAGATCGTGCGCCCCCCCCCCTTTACGGGATTCTCATCAATACGGACATGGATAACCCAAACGGTTACGGGGAGGGCTCCTGGTATTCAACCTCTTATAAAGAGACCAAGGCCTTACTCCTTTTTCCAATCTCAAACGAGTTTGCCCGTCGCCTCGAGTTCCAACACCCTAGGCTTCAGATTCCAGGCGCTTCGGACCTTCGACAATGCCCGGTTCCGACCTTCAAGGCCGATGGATGCCCTCCTCCATCACGGAGGAGGATGTGCTAAAGTTGAGAGAGGCTAAGTTCTTGACCGCCGAAATTCCGCATAGGTTGCCTGCTCAAGGGCAGGCTATTCCCAATCCCCAGCCCGGTGAGAGCGTAGTGTTCATGTCTCACTTCCTTCGGGGGTTAGGCTTCCCGATGGATCCCTTCGTGAGGGGGCTGTTGTTTTATTACGGGCTGGAATTTCATGACTTAGCTCCGGAGTCCATCCTCCACATTTCGTCATTCATCGTCATGTGCGAAGCGTTCCTCCGCGTTACTCCTCACTTCGGTTTATGGCTCAAGACTTTTGGAGTGGAGCCGAAGATGATCGAGGGATGGCACGCAGAGTGCGGAGGTGCTGTCATCAGTAAGAATGCCGATGCTCCATGGCCCGAGGGCTCCTTTCAAGAGGAGCTCGGCTTGTGGCAACGAGAGTGGTTCTATATCACCGCTCCCAGGAGTGCCAAGTGGGTGGTGCCTCCTGCCTTTCGCTCGGGTCCCCCACCACGGCTAGCGTCATGGGTCAACAAAGGATTAGATTGGGGGTTATCCAAAGACGTGCCCCTGTTGCAGGGCCACATTAGGGATCTCTTAAAAGGAGACCTCAACCTGGTCAAGGTGACGCAGGTCATGCTGATTCGCCGAACATTGCCCGACAAACATCGCTCCTTCGTCTGTGGGAGTTTAATCCGGAGGGACCACGAGCTCTCCAGCATTTTATGGGCGCAATGCCCGCGGAGATGTATAGACTGTTCTTCGGATCACAGGAAATGTGTCCGGATTTAACCGGGGACGCAGGCCTAAGCTGCAATCGCCCGGATACTCAAGTAAGTAACCTTGTGCCCGGACCTTCTATCCGTATAATTGTCATAAACTTGCCCTTGAAGGAGCCGTCCTTTTAAACAGGAGTGGATAGCGAAGGCAAAGCTGATCAGGTGTCCAGCTCCCCTCCCTGAAACCAGGCCGGATCCTGTGCTGGTCAGGATGCTGGAGATAATGACTTTGGAGGGGGAGGACAAGGAAACTATGGCCTCCTCGAAGGAGGCTGCTCCGAAGGGAGGAACCGACAATTCCTCTCCTAAGGGGAAGAAGAGAGCCGCCTCTGACGACCCGGAAACCATGGCCTCAAAACGGGGGAGAAAATCCTCGTCAGAGGGTCCGACGCCGGGGAGTTCCTCGGCTGGACTACGCCCTCAAGGGGATCAGCCCTCCAGCGAGCCGTAAGTGGAGAAAAGATTTTCCTTTTGAGGGATGAGAGAAATCCTTGATTTTATTTCTGAGAAGATTAACCGAAATTTTACCTTGTAGCTCGGACCTCAGCCCTTCGCAGCAGAGCTCGTCTTCGAGGGATCTTCTTCCGGAGATGATGGAGAGCGGGACGCCTCCCCCTGCCGTGCCGCCCAGCGAGGCGGGCGACCCTGAGGTGTCGTCGTGGAGGGTTTCTCCGAATCCAGCAGGGGCGGAAGATAGCTATGTGGTCCCCCGAGGTTCTCCGTGTCCGGCCTTCGAAAGAGGTCATAGGGTAAGTCCGGCACCGTCTGGTGCTCGGCCGGAGGAACTAAAGATTCTGCTGGGGCGAGCTTCTATCTCAGAAGAGCACCGTGCATTAATGGGCACGGTGATTGAAAGGATTTCATCCGCAGAAAGCGGATTGCATGAGGCCGTCAAAAGTTTACAGACGGGTTTTGAGGTACGTTAGATAATGTACACTTTTGTCAGTTGCACATAAATAAGATGCGCCCTATGTAGATAGTAGCCCCTGAGACTCTGCGCGTTGTCAAGAAATGACGGCACGCAGAGGATCATAATCCCAGGTCTCAGATGTCGCCTTTGAATGTAGGTGGCGAGGTGTCCGGAATCAAGCCGACCTAATGATGTGGCCGAACTAAAGCGGCAACTGGACGTGGCAGATGCCGACATCGCGCTTGTCAACAAGCGGCTTGATGAGGCTCAAGGTATGTAATTCTTCGGGCGGCATTAGGTAAGAGGAGCTTCATGCCAGTGTCTTACAATGTGTGTGCTTGACGCAGATGGTACGGCCGCCGTGGAGAATCTTAGGGAAGAACTTGCCCGAGCTAAGGAGCAAGCCAGAAAAAGCGATGCGGCTGCCGAGAAGGCCCTTGAAGGGCTGAGAGCCGAACATGCTGCTCACTGCCAAAGCAAAGAAGAGATAGCCGAGATGGCCGAGAAGTTAAAGAGCGCTGCAGACCGTTGCAAACTTCTTGAGAAAGAAGACCGGGCGAGACAGACAGACTTAGAGAAGGCCGTTGCCGATGCCAAGGACGCTCGCTCTGTGATGAGAGCTGCGAAAGAGGAGCTGCGTTAGGCCGAACAGATTGCGGCTGGAAAGCCCTTTATGCTGCGGAGGAAGGTTTGTGATCCGAAGTTTGCTCCGTTGGAAAGGATGTGGAGTGTGGAGGACACCTATCTGGATTTGGCAGCAAGTGCTGCTGATGCGACCGAACACTTTCGAGATCTGGAAGATCGCGAAGTGGAAAAGCTTTTCTGGTCATAGTTTCACAATCCAGAGCGTCCACTGGCTGTGGACGATCGCCTGGCTCAATGGGCCGAGCTGAATAGATTGTCCGTACTCGCCATGAAGTACGTCATGGGTCATCTATGGCCTGGGAGATCGGAGCCGAAGAGTTATTTCAGCTTGGTGCAGCAATTCCTTGACGCGGTGCCGCGTATAGATGCAATGAAGAGGTCAGCATGCATAGAGGGCGCTAGGATGGCTCTTGCCCGTGTTAAGACATACTGGGCAGAGATGGAGACCACCGTTGTTGCGTCCCGAGATTCGGACAAAAGCCGAGTACCCTCCGAGCACTATTTTCAGGAAGTTCTTGAAGGCGCTCGTGTAATAGAGACGCAGTGCTCGAAAGATGCTATGTTATGATATACATATGTAATTATAAAGTAATATTTTGATTACCTGTAGTGGACTTTTTTATACTTGTGCCTCCAAGTATTGGGAACACCTTCTATGCGGCCGTTTTAAGATATATATATATATATATATATATATATATATATATATATATATATATATATATATAGAATCTGAAAGATGGCAGTCGTTGGCTTCAGCCCCTACGCACATAGTGCGGGGGTGCTCGCAGAAGACGCATTTTCACACTTAACCCAATGTCTTGGTCCTACAAAGGAGGTGATAGCGCAGCGGGCCAGGCAACCGGACTATAATGCTTTAACACTTTCACTTAGCCATAGGTGTTTGACAATGAGACTCTTTAGGTAGCTCCTTGGTGGCAACTGCGCTTGTCCGAATTCGGGACGCGTATGTGCCTGACCGGAAAGCGGCCCTTCATTAAAGCGGAGGAATCCGGTAGATTCCGATAGGTCATCGAGTGGCTGACCAGTCTCACGCTACATCATGACAGTCAGTTTTCGGCTTTCTCTACTGAGGTGCTCGCCCTGGCCGAACCGGGGGCACAATCGCAGTAGTTCTCCTGGTGCTACCTTAGCCGATAGAGCGGAACGTAAGGTAGCCGAACTCAGGAGCCGGGCAACCCAACATTTGACCAAAGACATGATTCGGAGCTGATGCATATAATGCCAAAACTCGCGACGCCGAACACTCCCTAAGGTGTTCGGTCTTTATGAGTGCGGGCAAAACAACACTCTTTATTAAAAAAGCCCCTAGTGTCCAGGTACGTGCAAAAATTCTGACGTGGCCACATGCCAAGACGCCAGCCTCCTTCTTGGTTATACTAGAAAGGAAAAACCAGGGGATGTGTAGCAACAAGAGTCAGTAAAAAAGGTTTATGCAGGGTCTTAATCTAAAAAGAATCCGTTAGGACGGGTCCCAACTCCACGTCTGCGCCTGTGTCTCCGTTGTGCCGTATCCTGGACGGGCGCCGCACAACGTTCATCTGTAAAAGAGAGGAACTGAGTTTAAAACGGGTCGTGCCGAAAAAGTTTAAAATAAGCAAAGTATAAAGTAAAATATATGAGATTGAGCTTTATTGTCTCTTATTGTATATGCGTGGAGCCCCTAGTGTGGGGGTATATGGCTTCTAGGCCTGCATCAATGATGATTTTGCACCGAACTCGTCTATCCGTGTTCGTGGTCTTGAATGACCTATTTTGAAGTTTATTGGCCAGTGAGGCCATTTTGCTGTGGGGCTGTCAAAGCGGCCGCACAGTCCTCCGCTTGGGGAGGCGCACTTTAGTGCTTCCCCTTCAAAGAGATGATGCCTCGTGGACCGAGCATCTTGAGCGTAAGAGATGCGTAATGCGGTATTGCGTTAAAGCGAGCGAAAGCTTCGCGTCCTAGTAGTGCTTGATAGCGACTTGAGAACGGGATGATATGGAAGGTCAGCTTTTCGTGGCGAAGGTTATCGGCAGAGCCGAATGTGACTGTGAGCCGGAGAAAACCCGTACAATGGGTGTCCGGACCAGGTATTACCCCTTGAAAGGAGGTTTTACTGCAGCGGATTCTTGCTGGGTTTATCCCCATGTGCTGGATTGTATCCTGATATATCAGGTTTAGTCCACTGCCGCCGTCCATAAGGACATTTGAAAACTTGAGTCTGCCAATTATTGGATCGAGTATCAAGGCAGTCCAGCCTACATTCTTGATATTCCTAGAATAATCTAGCTGATCGAAGATGATCGGTTTTGACAACCAGTGGCAGGACCCTTTGGGCCGTGTGGTGCGTACCTTTACGGGCGCCGCACATTTTGTTATGTGAAGTGAGTTCGCTGTTTTTACTTCTTGTGGGAAGTTCTTTTGTTTCCTGGTGCTCTGCTTTTGGGGTTCGTCCTCGTCTTCGCTTGGTGTGTCAAGCCCCTTGTGTTCGGCATTGAGTCTGCCGGATTGTTTGAAAACCCAACAGTCTCTGCCGGATTGCATCGCGGTTTTCCGTTTCCATCCCTAGTTTCGGATGTACTTGGGTTGCTGGGGCTGCTCCTTGCCAACCAGCTGTCCTCCCCTGCACAAAAGCGGGTCATGAGGCTTGTTAGTGCGGCCATTGTTCTTGGCTTTTCTTACCCGAGGTGTCTGGCGAGCCATTCGTCTCGGACATTATGCCTGAAAGCTGCTAAGGCTTCAGCGTCCGGACAGTCGACTATTTGATTCTTTTTAGTGAGGAATCTATTCTAGAACTGCCGAGCTGATTCTCCGGGTTGTTGAGTTATGTGACTAAGATCGTCTGCATCCGGAGGGCGGACATAGGTCCCTTGAAAGTTTGCTCGGAAAGCGTCCTCGAGCTCTTCCCAGCTTCCAATTGTGTTTTCGGGAAGGCTTTTAAGACAATGCCGAGCTGGCCCTTTAAGCTTAAGGGGTAGATATTTTATGGCGTGGAGATCATCTCCTCTAGCCATGTGTATGTGGAGGATATAATCCTCGATCCAGACTCCAGGGTCTGTTGTTCCATCATATGCCTCTATGTTTACGGGTTTGAATCCCTTTGGGAATTCATAGCCCAGGACCTCATCGGTGAAACATAGGGGGTGTGCGGCGCCCCTGTATTTGGGTGTGCCGGATTCTGATGACGGCTTCATAGCGTAGCTTACGAGAGCTTGCTTTCTTGGCCCATAAATGGACCTGACTGGGCCATGATGCGAATCTTTAAGTGGGTCGCATGCCGATTTAAGTGTGGCGCCGCTTGCCGCTTTATGGGGTCGTCTATCCGACCGTGTGGCTTTTTCATTTTTTGAATGCGAGGGCTCTAGGGCCTCTTCGTCGAATTCAGGCAGTAGCTTTCTTTTCGGATAGCTTTTAGTGCGGCGACTGTCGCCGTACTTATCTGTTGTATTGGTTACTTTGCTCCATCTAATCCGGAGTGCATCTTCCGCTGTTTTTAGCTTCCGCTTCTGCTTTTTTAGGCTGCGTGCAGTTGCAACGAGCCTCTCGTGGAGATTCTTCTGCTCCATAGGTTTATTCGGCGTGAGGTTGTCCGGAATGCCGTTTTCGCCGGAGGAGGGATGTTCTGTTTCTCTATCCGTGTTGCCTTGTTCGGACGGTTGCTCTAGGGCCTGCTCGTCGTCTACCGGCTCGTCCTGCTCTATGGCTGGGTTTTTGTTGAGGCGGGGCTTGGGTCAGCGTTTACGCCGACGCTTTGATTGCTTTTCGGGGGGTCGGTCTCCCGTCCCATCCCATTTTTCCTCGTTGTCGCTTCCTTTAGGGGTATCCACCATGTATACATCGTGGGATGAGGTGGCTGTCCAATGCCCTATGGGCGTTGGTTCGTCGGTATCTCCTGCATCGTCATCCATGATGTCGATGTCTCCGGAGTCGCAGTTGAGCACGTCGTTTAAATTGTCGACAGTGGCTACCAAGTGGGTGGTGGGTGGGCTTTGAATTTCTTCATCGTCCGTATCCCATCCTCGCTGACCGTAATCCGGCCCGGGCTCTCCTGATAAAGAGAGAGACTTTAGAGAATTCAGGATGTCGCCGAAGGGTGAGTGCTGAAAGATGTCCGCGGCAGTGAACTCCATTATTGGCGCCCAATCGGGTTTGATCAGCAGGGATGCGAGGGGTTCAGAGTTCGGAGAGGAATCCATCTCCTTGGAGTCACGGGCCGTGCAGAGTGCGGGGCTGGCGTTTGGCTTGATCGCATTTGAGATTACAGCCCCCGAGGTGACGTCCAACCGCTCACCCTCGATTGGCGCAGCTGGCTCCAAATTAAGGGTCAGAGCCGGTGCGTTTGCGGCCTCCAGGGTACTGTTCGGCGGTAGAGCTAGATCATGCCCCATGAGACAGTGCGGCGCGCTTGGCTGTGGCTCGAATCCGTCGAAGATCAATCTTCGCGGATGTCTGCCGTGTAGTTTAGGCTTCCAAACCTGACTTGATGGTCAGGGGCGTAGCTTTCAATCTGCTCCAGGTGGCCAAGTGAATTGGCCCGCAGTGCGAAGCCGCCGAAGACGAAGATCTGTCCGGGGAGAAAAGTCTCACCCTGGACTGCATCGTTGTTGATGATCGAAGGAGCCATCGGGCCTAAAGGCGACGACACAGAGGAACTCTCAATGAAAGCACCAATGTCGGTGTCAAAACCGGCGGATCTCGGGTAGGGGGTCCCGAACTATGCGTCTAGGCCAGATGGTAACAGGAGACAGGGGACACTTTGTTTTACCCAGGTTCGGGCCCTCTCGATGGAGGTAATACCCTACTCCTGCTTGATTAATATTGATGATATGGGTAGTACAAGAGTAGATCTACCACGAGATCAAGGAGGCTAAGCCCTAGAAGCTAGCCTATGGTATGATTGTTGTGTATGGAGTTGATTGCCTACGGACTACAACCCTCCGGTTTATATAGACACTGGACAGGGTTAGGGTTACACAGAGTCGGTTACAATGGTAGGAGATCTTGAATATCGCATCGCCAAGCTTGCCTTCCACGCCAAGGAAAGTCCCATCCGGACACGGGACGAAGTCTTCAATCTTGTATCTTCATAGTCCAGGAGTCCGGCTGAAGGTATAGTCCGGCTATCCGAACACCCCGTAATCCAGGACTCCCTCAATACACCTCCGCATGATGACACGACCGCCCCCAAAGCTCCACCGCCTCCTTTTTCCAGGTGGCATCACGGGCTTCACATGCCGCCTGGTACCTGGCTTCCTCCTCCGCCATCTCCTTCTTGAGCGCCACTTGCCTGGCTTTCTCAGCTGGCGACAACGACTTTCACAGATAAAGATTGTACTAGCCCCAAAACCAATCCAAAGTTGGGGGGTCCGGTGCAACCTTGTCCGGCGGCGCGTAGGGGTCCTCCTCGTCGCTGCTCTTCGACTGAGCGTCCTCTGGGGGCGGCGACTCCTCGTCGGCGCGTTGGTAGATCGGCGGCGCCATGGCAGAGATTTGAGGGAGAGGGGGGGGGGGGGGCGAGCGAGGGGAGGATGTAGATGAGAATACAGGCGGGACGACATGAGCAAGGTAGTATTTATTGGCGTCCGGAATCTAGATCGACGGGAATAGTACACACGTCGGCCGGAATTTACGAGTTCTATAGTTTGAATTACACATGATTCCCACAGCAAAATCTGTGTGTGAACTTAATAGCTGACGGTTTCCAATACAGAGCCGTGTTTGATTAATAACCCCCGCCATCACCTTCCAAACCTTGAGATGCGAAATAAAGTGCCAATCATGTGGGGGCCGGTTGTCTTGCCAGATCTTTACATTTTCTTTTTTGAACACCGGATATTTACATCGTTTGATGATTTTTTAACTCCACATAAGTACACAAAAATAATTACCATTATGGTTAGCCGTTGCATGTAGATGTAGTTCAAATTTGAATTACGGTCATTAAATGGCTAGAAAATCACTGAAATGTCTTTAAAAGGTCAAATGACCCTTAGAATTTTCCAAATTTTCACATGGCAGTTGTATTAGTGCATGTTAAATGTAGAAAAAATTTGAAGGCCATAAGAGGAAGCTATCTCATGTTCATCATCAAACATACATTGTTCCCTCTCGAAACCACGAGCCTTCTAGTGAGTTGCTCTGGTTTGTGAGGGGTGTGTGTCCAAATTTTCATCAAACATGCCAATTTTTTTACCACATCATCTTGGTGGTATCACATAACATCAAGCAAGGTTGTTTCATGTTTTTTTGATCATTTTTTAATTTTTTGGAATTAAAATGCCACGACACTCCATGCATGTGACCATGCCGTGACATCAATATGTTTGAAATTCCTTCTAATTTCCTGCACATGGAATTAACTCGCACACAAGTACACAAATATGTTTTTTCAAACCATTGTGGTTAAACGTTGCATGTAAATCTAGTTCAAATTTGAATTACGGTCATTAAATGGCTAGAAAATCACTTAAATGTCTTTAAAAGGTCAAATGACCCCTAGAATTTTCCAAATTTTCACATGACAGTTGTATTAGTGCACGTTAAACATAAAAAAATTAAAGGCCGTAAGAGGAAGCTATCTCCCGTCCATCATCAAACATGCATTGTTCCCTCTTGGAACCACGAGCCTTCTAGTGAGTTGCTCCTGTTTGTGAGGGGTCTGTGTCCAAACTTTCGTCAAATAGACCAATTTTTTTACCACATCATCTTGGTGACATGACATTATATCAAGCAAGGTTTCATGTTTTTCTGATCATTTTTTAATTTTTTGGAATTAAAATGTCATGGCACTCCATGCATGTGTCCATGCCTTGAGACCAATATGTTTGAAAATTCCTTCAAATTTACTACACATGGAATTAACTCGCACACAAGTACACAAATATGATTTTTTCAAACCGTTATGGTTAGCCATTGCATGTAGATGTAGTTCAAATTTTAATTACGGTCATTAAATGGCTAGAAAATCACTGAAATGTCTTTAAAAGGTCAAATGACCCCTGAAATTTTCCAAATTTTCACATGACAGTTGTATTAGTGCACGTTAAACGTAGAAAAAATTTGAAGGCCGTAACAGGAAGCTATCTCCCGTTCGTCATCAAACATGCATTGTTCCCTCTCGGAACCACGAGCCTTCTAGTGAGTTGCTCTGGTTTGTGAGGGGTGTGTGTCCAAACTTTCATTAAACATGCCAATTTTTTTACCACATCATCTTGGTGGCATGATGCTACCTCTTGAGCACTGCGTTGGTTTTCCCTTGAAGAGGAAAGGGTGATGCAGCAAAGTAGCGTAAGTATTTCCCTCAGTTTTTGAGAACCAAGGTATCAATCCAGTAGGAGATCACGCTCGAGTCCCACGCACCGCTACTACTATTACTCCACACATCGACCGCTATCCAGCATGCATCTAGAGTATTAAGTTCATAAGAACAGAGTAATTCTTTAAGTAAGATGACATGATATATAGGGATAAACTCATGCAATATGATACAAACCGCATCTTTTTATCCTCGATGGCAACAATACAATACATGCCTTGATGCCCCTGCTGTCACTGGGAAAGGACACCGCAAGATTGAACCCAAAGCTAAGCACTTCTCCCATTGCAAGAAAGATCAATCTAGTAGGCCAAACCAAACTGATAATTCGAAGAGACTTGCAAAGATAAACCAATCATACATAAAGAATTCAGAGGAGAATCAAATATTGTTCATAGATAAACTGGATCATAAACCCACAATTCATCGGATCTCGACAAACACACCGCAAAAGAAGATTACATCGAATAGATCTCCAAGAGAATCGAGGAGAACTTTGTATTGAGATCCAAAGAGAGAGAAGAAGCCATCTAGCTAATAACTATGGAACCGTAGGTCTGAAATTAACTACTCACACATCACTGGAGAGGCCATGGAGTTGATGTAGAGGCCCTCCGTGATCAATTCCCCCTCTGGCGGAGCTCCGGAAAAGGCCCCGAGATGGGATCTCTCGGGTACAGAAGGTTGCGGCAGTGGAATTAGGTTTTCGTGGTGCTCCTGGATGTTTGGGGGGGGGTATGTGGACTTATATAGGAGGAAGAAGTACGTCGGTGGAGCATCGAGGGGCCCACGAGGGTGGAGGGCGCGCCCCCCTGCCTCGTGGCTTCCTCGGTTGTTTCTTGACGCCCACTCCAAGTCTCCTGGATCACGTTTGTTGAGAAAATCACGTTCCCGAAGGTTTCATTCTGTTTGGAGTCCGTTTGATATTCCTTTCCTTCGAAACCCTAAAATAGGCAAAAAAACAGCAATTTGGGTTGGGCCTCCTGTTAGTAGGTTAGTCCCAAAAATGATATAAAAGTGTAAAATAAAGCCCATTAACATCCAAAATAGATTATATAATAGCATGGAGCAATCAAAAAATATAGATACATTGGAGACGTATCAAGCATCCCCAAGCTTAATTCCTGCTTGTCCTCGAGTATGTAAATGATAAAAGAAGAATTTTGATGTGGAATGCTTTCTAACATATTTCTCAATGTAATTTTTCTTTTTGTGGCATGAATGTTCAGATCTGAAAGATTCAAGATAAAAGTTTAATATTGACATATAAATAATAATACTTCAAACATACTAACTAAGCAATCATGTCTTCTCAAAATAACATGGCCAAAGAAAGTTATCCCTACAAAATCATATAGTCTGGCTATGCTCTGTCTTCACCACACAAAATATTTAAATCATGCACAACCCCGATGACAAGCCAAGAAATTGTCTCATACTTTTGATGTTCTCAAACTTTTTCAATCTTCACGCAATATATGAGCGCGAGCCATGGATATATCACTATATGTGGAATAGAATGGTGGTTGTGGAGAAGACAAAAAGGAGAAGATAGTCTCACATCAACTAGGCGTATCAACGGGCTATGGAGATGCCCATCAGTAGATATCAATGTGAGTGAGTAGGGATTGCCATGCAACGGATGCACTAGAGCTATAAGTATATGAAAGCTCAACAAAAGAAACTAAGTGGGTGTGCATCCAACTCGCTTGCTCATGAAGACCTAGGGCATTTTGAGGAAGCCCATCATTGGAATATACAAGCCAAGTTCTATAATGAAAAATTCCCACTAGTATATGAAAGTGATATCATAGGCGACTCTCTATCATGAAGATCATGGTGCTAATTTGAAGCACAAGTGTGGAAAAAGGATAGTAGCATTGTCCCTTCTCTATTTTTCTCTCATTTTTCTATTTGGGCCTTCTTTTTTTGGCCTCTTTCTTTTTTTTTGTCCGGAGTCTCATCCCGACTTGTGGGGGAATCATAGTCTCCATCATCCTTTCCTCACTTGGGAAAATGCTCTAATAATGATGATAATCACACTTTAATTTCTTACAACTCAATAATTACAACTCAATACTTAGAACAAAATATGACTCTATGTGAATGCCTCCGGCGGTGTACCGGGATGTGCAACGGTGCATGAGTGACATGTATGAAGAATCATGAACAGTGGCTTTGCCACAAATACGATGTCAACTACATGATCATCCAAGCAATATGACAATGATGAAGCATGTCATAATAACGGAATGGTAGAAATTTGCATGGAAATATATCTTGAAATGGCTATGGAAATGCCATAATAGGTAGGTATGGTGGCTGTTTTGAGGAAGGTATATGGTGGGTTTAAGGTACCGGCGAAAGTTGAACGATAATAGAGAGGCTAGCAATGGTGGAAGGGTGAGAGTGCGTATAATCCATGGACTCAACATTAGTCATAAAGAACTCACATACTTATTGCAAAAATCTATTAGTTATCGAAACAAAGTGTTACACACGTGCTTCTAGGGGGATAGATTGGTAGGAAAAGACCATCGCTCGTCCCTGACCGCCACTCATAAGGAAGACAATCAATAAATAAATCATGCTCCGACTTCATCACATAATGGTTCACCATACGTGCATGCTACGGGAATCACAAACTTCAACACAAGTATTTCTCAAATTCACAACTACTCAACTAGGATGACTCTAATATCACCATCTCCATATCTCAAAACAATTATCAAGTATCAAACTTCTCATAGTATTCAATGCACTTCTATGAAAGTTTTTATATTAAAGCAATTTTCCATGTTGTTCTAAAGGACTCTCAAAATAATATAAGTGAAGCATGAGAGATCAATTATTTCTATAAAATAAAACCACAGCCGTGCTCTAAAAGATATAAGTGAAGCACTAGAGCAAAAACTATATAGCTCAAAAGATATAAGTGAAGCACATAGAGTATTCTAATAAATTTCAAATCATGTGAGTCTCTCTCAAAAGGTGTGTACAGCAAGGATGATTGGGGTAAATTAAAAAGCAAAGACTCAAATCATACAAGACGCTCCAAGAAAAACACATATCATGTGGTGAATAAAAATTATAGCTCCAAGTAAAGTTACCGATAGACGAAGACGAAAGAGGGGATGCCTTCCGAGGCATCCCCAAGCTTAGGATTTTTGGTGTCCTTGAATTTTACCTTGGGTGCCATGGGCATCCCCAATCTTAGGCTCTTGCCACTCCTTGTTCCGTAATCCATCAAATCTTTACCCAAAACTTGAAAACTTCACAACACAAAACTCAAAATAGAAAATCTCGCGAGCTCCGTTAGCGAAAGAAAACAAAATACCACTTCAAGGTACTGTAATGAACTCATTCTTTATTTATATTGGTGTTAAACCTACTGTATTCCAACTTCTCTATGGTTTATAAACTCTTTTACTAGCCATAGATTCATTAAAATAAGCAAACAACACAAGAAAAACAGAATCTGACAAAAACAGAACAGTCTGTAGTAATATGTAGCTAACGCAACTTGTGGAACCCCAAAAATCTAAAATAAATTTATGGACGTGAGGAATTTATCTATTAATCATCTGAAAAAAGAATTAACTAAATATCACTCTCCAAATAAAAGTGGCATCAATTCTCGTGAGCGCTAAAGTTTCTGTTTTTTACAGCTAGATCAAAAAGACTTTCCCCAAGTCTTCCCAACGGTTCTACTTGGTACAAACACTAATTAAACACAAAAAATAGAACCAAAACAGAGGATAGATAAATTATTTATTACTAAACAGGAGCGAAAAGCAAGAAATAAAAATAAAATTGGGCTGCCTCCCAACAAGCGCTATCGTTTAACGCCCCTAGCTAGGCATAAAAGTAAGGATAGATCTAGGTATTGCCATCTTTGGTAGGCAATCCATAAGTGGCTCTCATAATAGATTCATACGGTAATTTAATTTTATTTCTAGAAAAGTGTTCCATGCCTTTCTTTAATGTAAATTGGAATTTAATATTCCCTTCCTTCATATCAACAATTGCACCAATCGTTCTAAGTAAAGGTCTACCAAGAATAATAGGACATGAAGGATTGCAATCTATATCAAGAACAATGAAATCTACGAGCACATAGTTCCTATTTGCAACAATAATAACATCATTAATTCTTCCCATATGTTTCTTAATAGTGGAATCCGCAAGGTGCAAGTTCAAAGAACAATCATCAAAATCACGGAAACCTAACAAATCACACAAAGTTTTTGGAATCGTGGAAACACTAGCACCCAAATCACACAAAGCATAACACTCATGATCTTTAATTTTAATTTTTATTGTAGGTTCCCACTCATCATAAAGTTTTCTAGGGATAGAATCTTCCAACTCAAGTTTTTCTTCATAAGATTGCATCAAAGCATCAACGATATGTTTAGTAAAAGCTTTATTTTGACTATAAACATGAGGAGAATTTAGCACGGATTGCAACAAGGAAATAAAATCTATCAAAGTGAAATTATCATAATTAAATTCCTTGAAATCCAAAATAGTGGGTTCATTGCTATTTAAAGTTTTAACCTCTTCAATCCCACTTTTAACAATTTTTGCATTAAGATCTAAAAACTCCGAATTTTTGGAACGCCTTCTAGGTAAAGGTGGCTCATATTAAGTACCATCATTATCAAGATTCATATTGCCAAAAAAAGATTTAATAGGAGACACATCAATAACTTTTAGATCTTCATCATTATTATCATGAAAACTAGAAGAACACGCCTTCACAAAACAATCTTTCTTAGCACGCATCCTAGTGGTTCTTTCTTTGCACTCATTAATGGAAATTCCCATGGCTTTGAGAGACTCATTGATATCATGCTTAGGTGGAATATATCTAAGTTTCAAAGAATCAACATCAAGAGAAATTATGTCCATGTTCCTAGCCAACTCATCAATCTTAAGCAATTTTTCTTCAATCAAAGCATTGGAATTCTTTTGCGAACTAATAAATTATTTAATATTAGATTCAATATCAGAGGGTATCTTATTATAATTTCCATAAGAATTGTTGTAGGAATTACCATAATTATTAGAGGAATTACTAGGAAACGACCTAGAATTAAAATTACCTCTATATGCGTTATTACCGAAATTGTTCCTACCAACAAAATTCACATCCATAGATTCATTTTTATTATCAATCAAAGTAGACAAAGGCATATCATTAGGATCTGTAGGAGCACTCTTATTAGCAAACAATTTCATAAGTTCATCCATCTTTCCACTCAAAACATTAATCTCTTCAACTGCATGCACTTTTTTACTAGTAGATCTTTCGATGTGCCATTGAGAATAATTAACCATAATGTTATCTAGGAGTTTAGTAGCTTCCCCTAAAGTGATTTCCATAAAAGTGCCTCCCGCGGCCGAATCTAAAAGATTTCTAAAAGCAAAATTCAATCCGACATAATTTTTTTGTATAATCATCCAAAGATTCAAACCATGTGTAGGGCAATTACATATCATTAATTTCATCCTCTCGCAAGATTGTGCAACATGTTCATGATCAAGTTGCTTAAAATTCATAATATCGTTTCTAAGAGAGATGATTTTAGCGGGAGGAAAATACTTAGAGATAAAAGCATCTTTGCACTTATTCCATGAATCAATACTATTTTTAGGCAAAGACGAAAACCAAGCTTTAGCACGATCTCTAAGGGAAAAAGGAAATAGCTTCAATTTAACAATATCATTGTCCACACATTTCTTCTTTTGCATATCACACAAATCAACAAAGCTATTTAGATGGGTAGCGACATCTTCACTAGGAAGGCCGGCGAATTGATCTTTCATGACAAGATTCAACAAAGCAGCATTAATTTCACAAGATTCAGCATCGGTAAGAGGAGCAATCGGAGTACTAAGAAAATCATTGTTGTTGGTATTGGTAAAGTCACACAATTTAGTATTATCTCGAGCCATCGTGACAAGCAAGCAATCCAATACACAAGCAAACAAGAAACATGCAAAAAGGCAAATAGAAAAAAGAGAAGGGAAACGGGAAAAGAGAGGGCGAGAGGAAAAGAGGGCGAATAAAATGGCAAGGGTGAAGTGGGGGGGAGGAAAACGAGAGGCAAATGGCAAATAATGTAATGTGAGGGATAAGAGTTTGTGATGGGTACTTGGTATGTCTTGACTTGTGCGTAGACTCCGGCAATGGTGCCAAAGATGGCTCGTCGTTAGGAGTCAAATCTTGACTTGACTTGGCGCGAATCTCCCCGGCAACGGCGCCAGAAATCCTTCTTGCTACCTCTTGAGCACTGCGTTGGTTTTCCGTTGAAGAGGAAAGGGTGATGCAGCAAAGTAGCGTAAGTATTTCCCTCAGTTTTTGAGAACCAAGGTATCAATCCAGTAGGAGATCACACTCGAGTCCCACGCACCTACACAAACAAATAAGAACCTCGCAACCAATGCGATAAAGGGGTTGTCAATCCCTTCATGGTCACTTACGAGAGTGAGATCTGATAGATATGATAAGACAATATTTTCGGTATTTTTATGATAAAGATGCAAAGTCAAATAAATGGGAAAAGAAATAACTAAGTGTTGGAAGATTAATATGATGGAAGATAGACCCGGGGCCATAGGTTTCACTAGTGGCTTCTCTCAAGAGCATAAGTATTACGGGGGGTAAACGAATTACCGTCGAGCAATTGATAGAATTGAGCATAGTTATGAGAATATCTAGGTATGATCATGTATATAGGCATCACGTCCGCGACAAGTAGACCAAAACGATTCTGCATCTACTACTATTACTCCACACATCGACCGCTATCCAACATGCATCTAGATTATTAAGTTCATAAGAACAGAGTTATGCTTTAAGTAAGATGACATGATGTAGAGGGATAAACTCATGCAATATGATATAAACCCCATCTTTTTATCCTCGATGGCAACAATATAATACGTGCCTTGCTGCCCCTGTTGTCACTGGGAAAGGACACCGCAAGATTGAACCCAAAGCTAAGCACTTCTCTCATTGCAAGAAAGATCAATCTAGTAGGCCAAACCAAACTGATAATTCAAAGAGACTTGCAAAGATAAACCAATCATACATAAAATAATTCAGAGGAGAATCAAATATTGTTCATAGATAAACTGGATCATAAACCCACAATTCATCGGATCTCGACAAACACACCACAAAAGAAGATTACATCAAATAGATCTCCAAGAGAATCAAGGAGAACTTTGTATTGAGATCCAAAGAGAGAGAAGAAGCCATCTAGCTAATAACTATGGACCTGTAGGTCTGAAATAAACTACTCATACATACCGGAGAGGCCATGGAGTTGATGTATATGCCCTTCGTGATCAATGCCCCCTTCGACGGAGCTCCAGAAAAGGTCCCGAGATGGGATCTCTCGGGTATAGAAGGTTGCAGCGGTGGAATTAGGTTTTCGTGGTGCTCGTGGATGTTTGGGGGGTACGTGGACTTATATAGGAGGAAGAAGTACGTCGGTGGAGCATCAAGGGGCCCACGAGGGTGGAGGGCGCGCCCAGGTGGGTAGGCGCGCCCCCTGCCTTGTGGCTTCCTCGGTTGTTTCTTGACGCCCACTCCAAGTCTCCTGGATCACGTTTGTTGAGAAAATCACGTTCCCGAAGGTTCCATTCCGTTTGGACTCCGTTTGATATTCCTTTTCTTCGAAACCCTAAAATAGGCAAAAAACAGCAATTTGGGCTGGGCCTCCGGTTAGTAGGTTAGTCCCAAAAATGATATAGAAGTGTAAAATAAAGCCCATTAACATCCAAAATAGATAATATAATAGCATGGAGCAATAAAAAATTATGGATACGCTGGAGACGTATCACATGACATTACATCAAGCAAGGTTTCATGTTTTTCTGATCATTTTTTAATTTTTTGGAATTAAAATGCCATAGCACTCCATGCATGTGTCCATGCCGTGATACCATTATGTTTGAAACTTCCTTCCAATTTACTGCACGTGGAATCAACTCGCACACAAGTACACAAATATGATTTTTCAAACCGTTATGGTTAGCTGTTGCATGAAGATGTAGTTCAAATTTGAATTACGATCATTAAATGACTAGAAAATCACTTAAACGTCTTTAAAAGGTCAAATGACCTCTAAAATTTTACAAATTTTCACATGACAGTTGTATTAGTGCACGTTAAATGTAGAAAAAATTTGAAGGCTGTAAGGGGAAGCTATCTCCCGTTTGTCATCAAACATGCATTGTTCCCTCTCGGAACCACGAGCCTTCTAGTGAGTTGCTTCGGTTTGTGAGGGGTGTGTGTCCAAACTTTCGTCAAACATGCCAAATTTTTTACCACATCATCTTGGTGGCATGACATTACATGATGCAAGGTTTCATGTGTTTCTGATCTTTTTTTTTTGGAATTTAAATGCCATGGCACTCCATGCTTAATTGTGTCATAGCCGTTAGACCAACATGTTTGAAAATTTCTTCCAATTTACTACACATGGAATTAAATCGTACAGAAGTACACAAAATATGAATTTTCAAACCTTTATGGTTAGCTGTTGCATGTACATGTAGTTCATTTTTGAATTATGGTCGTTAAATGGCTAGAAAATCACTTAAATGTCTTAAAAGGTCAAATGACCCCTGAAATTTTCCAAAATTTGACATGACAGTTGTATTAGTACTACAAATTTTCTCGTACATTTAAAACACCATCCATTGCCACTTTAGTCCAAATTCGTCTCACAGCTAATAAAAAAATATCAATAGCACACACAGTTTTTTATAGGAACCGTTTGTGATGAAATTCCTGGGTCTATTTAAGTCTTCCTCCTTAAGCTTCGCCGGCTCGTCTGCTCAAGTGCCGACAACCACCAAATCCACAAATCCCGATCCCCATTCCTGCAACCCCTTCTTGTAAAGATGATGTTGTGGAAACTCTACGTGAAGGCTTGTACGATGGCCGCGTCGTCCCCGAGCGCCACCGCCTGCGCCGAGAGCGCGACCGCCTACGCCGAGAGTGCCGTCGCATCCGCATTGAGCGCGGCTGCATCCGCCGAGAGGGCGTCTGTGGCAGCCAATAGGGCAGCTGCAGTAGCCGAGATGGCTGCAGCTGCTGCTGCGATGGCGGCTGCAAACACCGAGAGCACTCGAGCTGCCGTTCGTGCCGCCAATGTCGCCCTGGCCCGGGTCGAGGCCATCCACGCCAAGATCGAGGACGCACACGCCAAGATATTCCAGGCCACCTCGGAATCCAGCATGCAACCCAGTCTTAAAAGGCGGTGGTGGCCATGGAGCACCTGCTTCCTCATGAGATCGCCGAGCGGGAGCTAAAGATGTAGGAGGTGGCGGAGATCGAGGAGCGCTGGGAGGAGGAGTTGCGCGTGGTCGAGGTCGAGGTAGAGAAGACTCTGTCCGTCGAGGAATCAGCGGTGGAGTACGAACACGAGCTCTGGCGCAACCACTACTATGAGTACTACAACCTTGAGGGCGGCGCCGAGGACGAGGACGAGAACGTGGTCGACTTCAGCAGGGAGACGCGGAGTCCACTAACGGCAACATGTCGCCAAGACAAGTCATCGACGTCTCATCTCACACCGGCGATGCATAGGCCAGCGCGGCGGCGGATTTGTTAAAATTATGTGTACTTAGGCTTTGTTTTTAATGCTACTCTTTTGTTAGAGCAATGTTTAGGTCAACTGGCTCTGTTTAATTACTAAAATTGCTCGATTCAGTAAATGTGGTCTGTGTGCTGTACGCTCTTTTGTGTGCCCAAATTAGCAAGCGATGTTAAATTATGAAATGACGTACCTGGGGAAATTTCCACCAAAATTAGAATTATCAAACTCATCCCATGCGCGTAAAGCAGAAGAATCGTTTGCGATGCACACAATCGTTCAAAGTGAATGGCATCCGTCGGCACCGCGCACAAAGTTTCCCTCCACATTTCAATTTTTTTGGCCTACCACCAAAATATCTACCCTGCCCCCTTCCCCACCCCATTTTCTCCCTGACGACAAGTCACATTTCCCCTGTTTCCTCCTTCCTTCCTTCCTAAGCTATAGCCGCTTCCTCGCTTGCTTCCTCGCTCTCCCCGTCTCACATCCTACTGCCGGGGTCGCCATGGTCTTCTTCAATGACCTCTCTAGCGGTTCCTCCTCCGACGATGACTCCTTCACCACCCGGGTATGCCTCTCTTCTCTCTCTCGGGCTATGACTTGGAATGAAGGATTTTCACCCGGTGGTCAATTTGAGTCATTTGTTCCTCTTGTAGCTCCCTAGGACCATCAGTTCCAACGAATGGAGCGGGGTGGCTGAAGATCTGTCTGCTTGTTGTCACCATCAATCTCCATGCATGAAGCTAGTTGCGTTTGAATCTGTGAACAGTGAGAGGAAATTTATGGCATATGCAGAGAAGATTAGACCCTCTTTTATTGTTACAAATCATTTGTTAGATGTGATTCAGACACTGTCATGGTCCCAACCCATTGCATGCCTTCAACCAAACATATCCTAAGACAGTGTCATAGTTTGTACCTAGTATCTAAAAATGTTCTCATTTCATCAGCGGTGCCATTAGAAAATTATTTGGCACCGCTTCAGCAGTTTGTGCAGCCAACTTTGGTCCACACATCCGAGCAGCCAAGCAGTAAAATACTAAATCTTTATGGCATGAAGGAACTGGGCATCGGAGCAACTAGGTGCTCCGGAGTTCGGGTCCCTGATTTTTTTCCGCTGCATCGGCTCGCCAGTGCAGGGCACCGGTGCGAGATGTAGCAACAGTAGTCTTTACACCAGTTTTGGCATACATAGTGGATGACCTTAGTGTTATTAGTTCTATGTTACTAAATTTGTGCATGTACACACCTGTTAGTATCAATTTGCTGTCATCCAAACACTGTAGCTATGCTTGCAGTTATATTTACCTTCTTCATAAAATCTTCAATTTGTTATTTATAGTACATGAGTAAGAACTTGTAGCGTTGTTGTTAGGGCATATATCTCTCTAAGTAGTTTTCGTGATTGATGACAATGCTTTTGCGGACTAATCGTGTGCGTTGAGTATTTCAGAGATTCATTCTTTGGCACGAGACGATTCTTTCCCCTCGGAGCTTTATGAGAAGACAGTGTAGTCTCCTTCATTTCGGTTGGTGGACTTGAGTCGTAGGAGTCACAGTACAATCAAGAGGGGGTCCGCATTGGAAAGGCTAGGGTGGAATCAACACGTACACATCTTTGTTGCACCCCTAGCTCCTTTCCTCCCCTTGGAGCTTGTTGTTTTAACTGTTGTGGAGACTGTGAGGAGGAAGCGGCAGTACCGCCGCCAGAGCGGTAGTACCGCTTATGGTCCTCAAGCGGCAGTACCGCTGTCTACATCAGTAGTATCGCTTCGGGGCATAGGCAGCAGTACCGTCCTGGTTCGGCAACGCTACCGCCTCGAATCAAGGATGCATTTTCTCGTGTCGGGTTGTGCAGCAGTAGCAGCGGTAGTACCATGGCTACCACCACTACTAGTGCCACCCAGACCCCTTCTCTCTCTCGTTCTTCCTCTGCTTCTTCTACTCTTGGTCTATGTGGTAGTACCGCTGGGGGTCGCGGTAGTACCGCGGCTACCAGCAGTAGTACCGCTCTACTGAGTAGTAGTACCACTCTGTGCAGGCTGAAGAGGGGGGTAACGGTTTGATTGTTTCCCCCCACTATAAAAGGAGGTTTGCTTCTCCAAGTTGACCTACATCTTTTCCCCCAAGCTCCATTGTTGCTCTAAAGCTCATTTTCGCCCGATCTCTCTCCCTAGCCAATCAAACTTGTTGATTCTTTAGGGATTGGTTGATAAGGCCCAGATCTACACTTCCACCAAGAGAAATTTGATTCCCCCCACTAATCCCTTGCAGATCTTGTTATTCTTGGGTGTTTGAGCACCCTAGACGATTGAGATCACCTCGGAGCCACATTCCATTGTGGTGAAGCTCTGTGGTATTGTTGGGAGCCTCCAATTGAGTTGTGGAGATAGCCCCAACCTTGTTTGTAAAGGTTCGGTCACCGCCTCCAAGGGCACCAATAGTGGAATCATGACATCTCGCATTGTGTGAGGGCGTGAGGAGAATACGGTGGACCTAGTGGCTTCTTGGGGAACATTGTGCCTCCACACCGCTCTAACGGAGATGTACTTCCTCTCAAAGGGAAGGAACTTCGGTAACACATCCTCATCTCCACCGGCTCCACTTTTGGTTATCTCTTACCTTTACTTATGCAAGCGTATTTTGTGTTGTATCCCTTGCTTGCTTGTGTGCTTCTTGTTGTTGCATCATATAGGTTGCTCACCTAGCTGCATATCTAGACAACCTACTTTAATGCAAAGTTTAAATTGGTAAAGAAAAGCTAAAAATTGTTAGTTGCCTATTCACCCCCTCTAGTCAACTATATTGATCCTTTCAATTGGTATCAAAGCCTCGTCTCTTTATTAAGGACTTTGCCATCTGAAAAGTATGGTTGACACCATAGACGGTGGGGAGGAGCACCCCGGTGTGATTCCGTCCTCGTCTATGGCCGATGGGAGAACCCCAGTCTCTCGTGAGGAGTTCAATGTGGCCTTCGACACATTGATAACCTCCATGACGGCCGAGGTCAAAGGCATGCTTAAAAACTTTCTTGATGGTCTTAAATTATCCACTGCACCGTTGGAAGTGGTCGATCCCACTAACAAGGTGACGGATGCTAACTCCGACAAGGTGGAAGCTACTAGTGATAAAGTTCCTTTGTCTAGTGGTAGAAGTGGAAACAACATCTTTGCCCATGTTGGACCACCCCTTACTTATGGAGGACCGGTTCCCTCCACTCATTTGAATCATGTTGGTCCTCCTCCTAAGTTTGTGAAAAATGAGGATTTTGCCTCTTGGGTGTATCACTTTAAATGTCATTTAAATCATAGTAATACTAATCTTTGGAGAATTACTGAGCAAGGTTTCTACCCGCATGACCCAAGCAACTTCACCCATAGAGAAGCCACAGATAATCAATTCAACAAGTCCGCTCTCTTCATCATCCAAGATGCAATTCCATCCGAAGATATTGCGCATCTCCGACCCTTCACCGTGGCCAAGGAAGCATGACAACATGTTGTTTCCATTTACAAGGGAAGTGCAAGCATTCAACGCTCCAACTATGAAGTGGTGCAAGATGAAGCCGATGAGTTTGCAATAAATGATGATGAAGAACCTCGTGAGCTTTACCGGAGATTAACCACTCTCGTGGTCTCACTCCGAGATCATGGGAGCAAGGATACAGATGACAATTGGATCAAGCGCAAGTTTCTCAAGGCCATGATGCCTTACCATAAGGCCATGTCCTCCGTCATCCGTCAAAGGCCGGATTTCCACACCTTGTCCTCAAGTGAAGTGTTGGATGAGTTTGTGGCAGTGAGGATCTTGGACAAGACCGCCGGCAATGCGGTGTTGCGTTCTCAACGCGCAAAGAAGCCAAACCTTGCCTTGAAGGCCAAGGCTAGTGTGGAAGAAGAGGATGAAGAGAAGAAGAGGAGAGTAACCCCGAAGATACAAAATATTCTTATCATGAGCTCATGGCTCTTGCTTCAAGGCAATTCCGGAGCAAGAAAAACTCAATGCCCAACTTCAACAAGAACAACTCAAGTGGCACCAAGGGCAAGCAACATGTGAGGACATGCTATAATTGTGGCAATGTGAGCCACTTTGTTGCGGAGTGCCCATATGAGAAGAGGGAGGACAATGGTGGCAAGTTCATCTGAAAAGACAAGGCCAAGTCCTTCCCCAACAAGAACAACTTCACCAAGAAGACTCCTCCCAAGGGGCTGGTGGCACAAGAAGGGTATAATGAGGATGATGACGATGATGAAGACGATGATGAAGATGATGAGACAGTTGCCATGGCCTTCGTTTCCATTGCACTAACTCCACGGGTGTCCCTCTTCAACTCACCCAACGAGAACATCACCGCCAAGTGCCTCTTGGACAAAGCCACCAACAAGGTAACCCCCAACATCAAAACCACCATCACTACTAATCCCTCTTTGACAGATTGCATTGATGGAAGTGAGGGGTCTAATGAGGAAGAAAATGAATTTGAGTCGTTTATGAGTAAGCTCAAGGGTAAATCCAAGAAGCACTTTGTTGCTCTCTTGGAACAACTTGGTGAAGCCAATGACATGATCGAGGCTCACGAAGAAACCATCTCTAAGATGGAGGGGCATAGTCGTGACTATGCCGATGAGATATCGGATCTCTCTAATGCACTTGAGGAAGAGCGTGGTCATCGTTTGGCTCTTGAGGAGTCACACAACGATGATCATGCTAAATTAAAGAAAGATCTTGATCATGCTCTTGTTGTATCTCGTGTGCTCAATTCCGAGAAGGCCAAACCTGGGGTTGATCTTGCTAGACTCAAGGAGGAGTTTGATATACTTGACAAGGCTCACAAGGCCTTGAAGAGTACTCATGCTAGCCTTAAAGAGTCTCATGATCAACTCCAAGTGAAGCTAACCAAGGAGAAAGCCACTTTTCCTCATATGGTTTTAATTGATAATGCAAATGCAACCAACTCGTGTTGTGAGCATGTGCATCTTGTGGAGGAGAATGCAAAGTTGAAGGAGCAACTTGAGAAAGACCTTGTGTCTTGCATACAAGGTGATAAGAACCTCAACGACCTTTTGAGCAATCAAAAGGAAGTTGTGGCCAAGGAGGGAATTGGGTTTGCACCCAAGTCCAAGAACAAGAAGAAGAATGACAAGGCCAAACGACCTCCTTCTCTCAAGCAAACTTTTGTGAAGGAGGGAGAGGGTGCTTCTAAGGATAAGAAGAACAGTGTGAAGAGTGGTGGTGTCAAGAAGGGCAATGCCACCCCTTCCGACAAAGCCAACGACTTTAACCCTCCTTATGTGTTATGTTGTGCTAGTGATGGGCATGTTTATGCTAAATTTTTTGGTTCTTCTTATGAGTACATTGAATGGTCTATTTGGGTTCCTAAGACCCTTGTTACTAACATCAAAGGACCCATTACAAAATGGGTACCTAAAACCAAGCATTGATCTCTTGTAGGTGTTTGCTTCCGGTGGGGGATCATGGTTGCTCGATAGTGGAGCCACAAATCATATGACCGGAAGCAAGGACTTGGTGGTGGACGTGCACAAGATTTCATCTATGCCCACCAATGTCGAGTGGGGTGATGCCTCATCTTCTAAGGTATTGGGTCTTGGCAAGGTTGTCATTTCTCATGATCTCACGATCGAGAAAGTCATGCTTGTTGAGTCCCTTGCATACAATTACTTTCCGTTCGTCAACTTGCACTCATGGGCTTTGCCACTTTCTTTGATATTGATACCATGGCCCTCTTGTGGAGCAAGACTCTTAAAGTAGCCTTTGTTGGGCATGTCGAGAACGGTCTCTATGTGATTAACTTTTCGGAGCGACCCACTAAGACCGCGACATGCCTAATGGCTAAAGTTGACATGGGATGGCTTTGGCATCGCCGTTTAGCCCATGTCAATATGAGATCTTTGCAAAGTCTTCTCAAGGGGGACCATGTCCGTGGACTAACAAATGTTAGTTTTGCCAAAGATCGTGCTTGCAGTGCTTGTATCGAAGGAAAGCTACATGAGAAGGCTCACCCTCCCACGACTATCATCTACTCAAAGAGGCCCTTGGAGCTCCTTCACTTGGATCTCTTTGGACCTCCATCCTTTGATAGTCTTGGGGGAAGAAAGTATTGCTTGGTGATTGTGGATGATTATTCAAGATACACTTGGGTATATTTCTTCAAGAGGAAGAGTGAGACCCAACAAACCGTCATTGACTTTGCAAATGAAGCTCAACGTCAACACAATGCAAAGATCTTGACGATAAGAAGTGACAACGGCACCGAGTTCAAGAACTACACCTTGGATGAGTTTCTTAGTGATGAGGGGATCAAGCATCAATATTCCGCACCTTACACCCCTCAACAAAATGGTGTAGCAGAGAGGAAGAACCGGACGTTGATGGATGCGGCAAGGACCATGATGGCGGAGTTCAAGTCTCCATACAACTTTTGGGCCGAAGCCATCAACACCGCTTGTCATGCATCCAATCGGCTCTACCTCCGCAAAGGCTTGAACAAGACTCCATATGAGATACTCACCGGTAACAAGCCCAACCTCAAGTACTTCCGGGTGTTCGGGTGTAAGTGTTTCATTCTCAAGAAAGGTGTTCGTTTGTCTAAATTTGAGGCTAGAGCTCATGAGGGCATATTTGTTGGTTATGCTACAAACTCTCATGCTTACCGTGTCCTCAACAAGTCCACCAGACTCATTGAGGAGACGTGTAACATGGAGTTTGATGAGAATAACGGCTCCCAAGTGGAGCAAAGTGGTACTTGTGATGTAGGTGATGAAATTCCTCCCCAAGCCATAAGAAGAATGGGTGTTGGTCATATCCTACCCATTGAGGAACCCCTTGTGGCCGAAGGAGAAGGATAATGTTCCACTCAAGTGGAACCATCACCAACCGAAGACCCACACGCTTCCTAAGAACAAAGTGAAGGCCCTCAACCAAATGAACAAGATCAAGGGCAAGATCAACCTCAAGATGGTGGTGAACCACCAAGTGATTCCCAAGTCCAAGTTCTCACCACCGAGCAAGTTCAAGATCAAGAGAAAGCTCAAGAACAAGCTCAAGATGACGCTCAAGATGATCAAGTTACCGCTCCTCAACTCTCTCCTGAGGAGGAATTGGAGCGTTGTGCTGCCAAGATTGCATCCAAGCTCACTACCAAAGGTCATCTCATGACAAATGTGCTTGGACGCTTAAGAAAGGGGGTAAGCACTCGTAGACAATTAGCAAAATATTGTGAACATCACGCGTTTGTTTCTTGTGTTGAACCCCAAAAGGTCTATGGGGCGCTCGAGGATCCGAATTGGCTCAATGCCATGCATGAAGAACTCAACAACTTCGAGCACAATAAGGTGTGGAGATTGGTGCCAAGGCCAATGGGGAACCACAATGTCATTGGAACCAAGTGGATATTCAAGAACAAGCAAGATGCTCATGGAATTATCGTTCGCAACAAGGCTCATTTGGTAGCACAAGGCTACTCCCAAGTCGAGGGTATCGACTATGGTGAAACCTTTGCCCCCGTTGCTCGCGTTGAATCTATTCGCTTGTTGATTGCTTATGCTTCTCATCATAACTTCAAGTTGCAACAAATGGATGTGAAGAGTGCTTTTCTTAATGGTCCTATTAATGAGTTGGTGTATGTCAAACAACCCCCGGGGTTTGAGGATCCCGAGTTCCCCAATCATGTGTACCAACTCGATAAGGCACTCTATGGCCTTAAACAAGCCCCACGTGCGTGGTATGAGCACCTTACCGAGTTGTTGCAAGATCGTGGGTTTGAAATTGGGAAAATTGACCCCACTCTTTTTACTAAGAAGATCAAAGGGGAGTTTTTTGTATGCCAACTATATGTTGATGATATTATTTTTGGTTCCCCTAGCAAAGCTTTCAATGAGGAATTTGCCGCACTCATGACCTCGAAGTTCAAGATGTCCATGATGGGAGAGTTGAAGTTCTTTCTCGGGTTCGAAATCAAGCAAAGAAGAGAAGGAACCTTCATCAACCAAGCCAAATACACTCAAGACATGCTCAAGAGATTCAAGCTAAGTGATGTCAAGTCGGCTTCCACTCCAATGCCCGTCAAATGCCAACTTGACATAGATCCCAATGGTAAAGCGGTGGATCAAAAGGTATATCGCTCCATGATTAGCTCCTTGCTTTACCTTTGTGCATCTAGACCGGATATCATGTTGAATGTGGGAATTTGTGCATGGTTTCAAGTCGCACCTAAGGAAAGCAACTATGTGGCGGTCAAGCAAATCTTTCAATATTTGGCTCATACCCCAAACTTTGGCTTATGGTACCCAAGAGGAGCAAACTTCAACCTTGTGGACTTTTCAGACTTGGATTGGGCGGGAGACAAAGTGGATAGGAAGTCAACTTGTGGAGGGTGCCAATTTCTTGGTTGCTCTTTGGTGAGTTGGTCTTCTAAGAAGCAAAGTTGTGTGTCTCTCTCGCCTGCCGAAGCGGAGTATGTGGCCGCCAGTATTTGTTGCGCTCAACTTCTATGGATGAGGAAAACTTTAAAGGATTATATTGTCATTTGTGACAAAGTGCCTCTTTGGTGTGACAAGGAAAGTGCCATCAAGATTTCTCTCAAACCCGATGCAACACTTCAAGACAAAGCATATAGAGATTCAGTATCACTTCATCCGGGATCACATTAGGCGAGGGGAGAACGAGCTCAACTATGTCAACACTCATGATAACCTTGCAGATATCTTCACGAAGCCCTTGGATGAAGCAAGATTTCAGGAGTTAAGGTATGAGCTAAATATCATTGATTCGAGCAATGTGGCTTGAACCCTTGCACACCCCACCATACTCATCGTGTTGTCTTGTATAGGTGTAGGCATAGACATAGGGGGAGTGTTGTTCTCTCAATGAACTCTCCCTCCCCCCATCATGCATAAATTGATCACGTCTTTCACTTTAGCCATTTTTGATGGTACTTGTGCTTCAAAGATGAGTTTTGGTCATGGGCCCAAGGTTAAAATCTTCGCGCTGCCATACCTCTTGACTCAAACATAGGTGGCCTCGGCCATCGCCCTCTCTTTGAGAGTTGGGTGGTTTTTGTTTCTTGTCCTCTCGTGGGCGCCTTGTTTTTGCTCCTTCTCCTCGTCGTTTCGTTTTCTTGTTGCTTGGGCTAAGCCTTTTTCTGTTTAGTCTTCAAGTTCTGGCTGGGTGGTACTACCGCTGGAGGCACACGGTACTACCTCTTATGATCAACAGGCAGTACTACCGCCCGCCCAAGCGGTACTACTGCTGCGGGGCAGGATTAGGGGGTTATGTCGGGGTAGGGGTAGTTTCTTTCTCCCCCACACCCATTCGCATGACCCACTCGTCCTCTTCGTTTCGCCAACGACGAACTCGCCGCGGGAGGGCGCCGGTGGGCCGCCTCCTCTGAGCCGTCTTTCAACTTCTCCTCCGGTGGGATCGATCCCCACCTCTTCCTCTAGCCATGGATGCCGGTATTACCCCCGATCCCTTTCTCTTTGCTTCTAGGTTTCAGATCTAGTCTTTAGGGGCAATAGGCTTTGCATTCATCGATTTTTGGCCAAATCGAAGCTTGAGTAGGATGGTGAAGGCATCTAGACTGTTTAGATTGATATTTGGTAGGCTTATTTTTGAATTTGGCATCCCGATAGTGCCGGATTTGGTCACGGTAGTAGGGAACCACCGTTCCCCCGCCTGGAGCGATACTGTCGCTCTCCTGGAGTGGTACTACCGCTCGGGCAACACTACCGCTTCCAGATCACGGTACTACCACTGGATGCCCAATTCCACCATTCTTGTACCAAATATTGATCCGTGTTGCTTTTTCTGGTGGCTTATGCTCGTTCGTTAGTGTTGTTTCTTGTGTCCGTGTGTTTGGATCCAGGTGATGGCCCTTCTGAGCAACATGTCCGCCATGTTAACCCCAGGCGTTCTACTTCAAAGCACTATCGCACCTGCGTTCTACTTCAAAGCGCTATCGCACCTCTGAGACAACGGTAGCCTCTTCAAGTGTTCCTCCTTCAAGTATTCCGCCAACTTCGTCTCAGCAGCATACCAAGAGTACAACGAAGAAGCTGAAGCCCAAGTCTGTAACTGAGATGGCTGCCAAGGAGTTCTGGGAGAAGCGTCGGTGCAATCCCTATGAACAAGATCAAGAGCCCAATCTGGTTAACCATCCTTTTTGGAACCGTTTTCAGTGGGCAATCTACTTTGATGTGATCAAAGCAAAGACGAATCTCTATGTTGATGTTTGCACCATCGACACTAACTATATGGAGAAGGATCCTGCCTACTTTGGCAAAGCCCTACAGATGTGTACTTAGCTGAACATTCTCAGGATCATGTAGTTCAACAAGGACTTTGATGCCGATTTGGTGGCCCAGTTTTATGCCACTGTCCATCTTGGAATGGATGAGGAAAGAACTCTGACTTGGATGACCAATGGCAAGATTCTCTCTGTCAAATGGAAGGCATTCATGGAGTTACTTGGGATTGAAGATCAAGGACTTGAGAACCCAGTTGGCTTTCACCCTCACCGCAATGCAACTTCCACTCACAAGCAATCTCTCTAGCCCTACTGTACTTTGAAGATTCACCCCGAGACTCAGAAGGAGACCTATGAGCTGCCTGCCTTTCTGGACATAGTTCATCGCATCTTCAGAGAGACTCTCTTCCCTCGCATTGGGAACTTGGATATCGTTCACTCCTTTCTCATGGACATGCTTCTTTTCTGCCAGCATGAGAAGGAAGAAAACACTGGAGAATCCTTGGATATCTCTCATGTCATGTGGTCTGAGCTTGTCACCGCTATCTCTGATCGCAAGTGCCCCATCTATGCGCCTTTTCTCATTTTGCTTATTGAGAAGGCTTGGATGCACACTTATCCTAATGTTGTGCTGGAAACTGGCGAGTTGATCCCTCATGAGATCAAGCGTCTGCGGAAGAAGGAGAACTGGGGCATATCGGTTCCACAGTCTGGGATTCCATCTGGAGCTGTTGACGTTGAGATAGAGGCTGATGCTGCCAATGATGATGATTATGAGCCCTCTGGAGCGGAGTCCTCATGGGCAAAGAAGTTCAAGCGCAAAATGAAGAAACTTTTCTACATGGAGTCCCATGGTAAATATATGGCTCATGTGTCTAAGAAGAAGTCCAGGAGCCGTCACAAGGAGCTCATAAGTCAGTTAGGTTCCATAGTTACCAGCGGATCTGAGGGCAAGATCACAGACGAGGAGGAGTGGGTTCAGCAGCACTGCCCATGGACAGAATTAGACACCGAGCAGCCTTTTGCCGATGACGGAGGAGTGGACGATCACATGGGGATGTGATGCTGGAGCTCTTCTTTTGTGCTATCACCTGTGTACGTAGCAGCACTCTTTGCCATTTTTGGTGTCTCCATTCCAAAGGGGGAGAGAGTTTAGGGATTTGTCATTGTATGGTTGCGAGTGCCTTATTTTCCTTATCTTCTCTCACTCGCAAACTCTCTTATTTGCTTTCGTTTGGTTTGTGCTCGTGAGATCTGGTACCCTATCATATGGTGTGAGACATATGCTACCCTATCTTATTATTATCTTTTATGTCAAGTACTTTAGTAGTTTGTGAGTTCTTGCTTATCTCATTTGTCTCTTTACTCACTTGCCTCTCTATTGCATCCTAGCTCATATATGTCTTATCTTTGATGTAAGGGTTGTCAGACTATAAAATATAGGGGGAGTGTTGATCCTAATGTGCGCACCTTGCAATCCAAAGGCACCTCTATTTAAGTGCACACATCTAGGGGGAGCCCGTTTATATTTTGTACTCTTGGGATTCGCTTTATCTCATGTTTTTACTTTGTGCAAATCTCGTGTTGTCATCAATCCACCAAAAAGGGGGAGATTGTTAGGGCATATCTCTCTCTAAGTAGTTTTGGTGATTGATGACAATGCTTTTGCGGACTAATCGTGTGCGTTGAGTATTTAAGAGATTCATTCTTTGGCACGAGATGATTCTTTCCCCTCAGAGCTTTATGAGAAGACGGTGTAGTCTCCTTCGTTTCGGTTGGTGGACTTGAGTCGTAGGAGTCACCGTACTATCAAGAGGGGGTCCGCATTGAAAAGACTAGGGTGGAATCAACACATACACATCTTTGTTGCACCCCCAACTCCTTTCCTCCCCTTGGAGCTTGCTATTTTAACTATTGTGGAGACTGTGAGGAGGAAGTGGTAGTACTGTCGCTAGAGTGGTAGTACCACCTATGGTCCTCAAGCGGTAGTACCGCTGTCTATAGCGGTAGTACTGCTTTGGGGCATAGGCAGTAGTACCATCCTGGTTCGGCAATGCTACCGCCTCAATTCGAGGATGCATTTTCTCGTGTCGGGTTGTGCGGCAGTAGCAGTGGTAGTATCGCCTATGAGCGGTAGTACCGCGGCTACCACTGCTACTAGTGCCGCCCAGACCCCCCTCTCTCTCTCGTTCTCCCTCTGCTTCTTCTACTCTCAGTCTCTGCGGCAGTACCGTTGGGGGTCGCGGTAGTACCGTGGCTACCAGTGGTACTACCGCTCTACTGAGCAGTAGTACCTCTCTGTGCGGGCTAAAGGGGGGGGGTAACGGTTGGATTGTTTCCCCCACTATAAAAGGAGGTCTTCTTCTCCAAGTTGACCTACCTCTTTTCCCCCAAGCTCCATTGTTGCTCTAAAGCTCATTTTCGCCCGATCTCTCTCCCTAGCCAATCAAACATGTTGATTCTTTGGGGATTGGTTGAGAAGGCCCGGATCTACACTTCCACCAAGAGAAATTTGATTCCCCCACTAATCCCCTGCAAATCTTGTTACTCTTGGGTGTTTGAGCACCCTAGATGGTTGAGGTCACCTCGGAGCCACATTCCATTGTGGTGAAGCTCCGTGGTATCGTTGTGATCCTCCAATTGAGTTGTGGAGATAGCCCCAACCTTGTTTGTAAAGGTCAAGTCGCCGCCTCCAAGGGCACCAATAGTGGAATCACGACATCTCGCATTGTGTGAGGGCGTGAGGAGAATACGGTGGCCCTAGTGGCTTCTTGGAGAGCATTGTGCCTCCACACCACTCCAACGGAGACGTACTTCCTCTCGAAGGGAAGGAACGTCGGTAACACATCCTCGTCTCCACCGGCTCCACTTTTGGTTATCTCTTACCTTTACTTGTGCAATCGTATTTTGTGTTGTATCCCTTGCTTTCTTGTGTGCTTCTTGTTGTTGCATCATATAGGTTGCTCACCTAGTTGCATATCTAGACAACCTACTTTGATACAAAGTTTAAATTGGTAAAGAAAAGCTAAAAAATTGTTAGTTGCCTATTCACCCCCTCTAGTCAACTATATCGATCATTTCAGTTGTTGTAGTTAATTATAGCTTCTGATGTGTCAGAATTTGGTTGTTGTTTCAGTAGCAATTAATTCATTTGCACATTGATCTTTTTGAGAAGATATGTCATAGTTAACCTATTTCTTCAGTTTTTAAAAATAAGTATTGGTGATTTTCTATGTTGCTATAAACCCATTTCCCATACAATTGTTACCGATCTAGTTTTAAATATTATAGGATGAACATAAGTGTTCTTACTTGGAGTGGGTTGATCAAGAGTGGCCAAAGTCTTTGAAGATGTGCCTAGCAAAGCTCTGGAGCATGTATGAGGAAGAGAACAGAGGTAGGCTTAGAGAAAGTGTTGTTAATGCTGAAGAATATTTGAAGATGCGGGATAAAAAGAGAAAAGTGGAGAATAAGCTCAGATTTTTAAATCAGACTTTGCTAAGATGGTGTTGGCGAAGGAGGAGGCACTTTCCCAGTTGGCCAATGCAAAACAGGTTCTTACTGAAATGAAAGCAGAGGTGGATAAGACGAGCATGGATGATCTCGATTAGGGAAACAAATATATTGTTCTAATATTGTTCTTATGAAGCTGAACTAGCTATATGTTGTATTGTGCTATTTTAGGTAGCCATCGTATTGTGATGTTAAAATATATTTATGTGCCTTATATGAAATTGGCAAACAGCTGTTCGATATGAAATATGAATTTGCTAATACTGGAATTATTAATTGTAAACTAATAAACCTGCTAAATGGGTCATGGAACTTTGCAAACGGTTCTAGCAGTAAAAGCGCTTGTGATGGATAGCCTAATGCGGCACAATTTTCTTCATCAAATCATGTGGGATGTAGTTGAATAAAAGCAAACGGTTAACCAAGGCGAGCATGTGTGATAGTTACACCTATCACACACGAGCCTATACATAAAACTGTGTGGGATGTATATACAAACGAAAATGTTTTTCCTGGATTGACTATGTGGGATGTACATACGAACGGAAACGTTTTCTCTGGATTGACTATGTGGGATGTACATAAGAACGGAAACGTATTCCTTGGATTGACTGTGTGGAATGTACATAACAGACGGAAACATTTGTTTGGGACTAACTGTGTGGGATGTACATACGAACGAAAACGATTGGGTTTCGATGCCTCACCCAATCGCACACGAGCTCATTTTGCCGAGCGTGTGTGCCAGGAGGGCCTATCCCCGACGGTTTCTGGGTCGTGTGGGAAGGTCCCCCTATCGCCCACACTCACTTGGCGACGGTTCCAAATGCCGCCGCGGAAAGGGGTTAAAAGCCATTTGTATAGCACCTCGCCGTACCAGTGATAGTAGAAGACCCCCCCTAAATTTTAGTTCTTGCCATTTTTCCAGCTTAGCTAGGGGCTGCCTAACACATCCTACACATGCTAATCTACTCCATGCATTCTTAAATATATGCATTTTTATAGATTTCAATATAGACTACATACAGATACAAGTGTATATAGATATACTTTAGAGTGTAGATTCACTCATTTTGATCCGTATGTAGTCCATATTGGAATATCTAAAAAGACTTATATTTAGGAATGGAGGGAGTACAAAAAGTAAGGTGAGTGGAAACAAAAACTTGCGCAAGGACTAAGGTTAGGGGAATGCAAACATAAGGAGTCTCGACGATCTGTCTTGTGGTTCGGATAGTTGGAGCTATCCTACTCCATGTCGTTGTATGCTTCAAATCACTAAGATTCTTGGCCATAGGGATCTTGGTTGCAAGGTCCTCCACAAAGGTCCACAAAAGTGCAGCTAACATATCCCACCATGGCTTACGACAACAAAGATCTAGCATGAGTCATGGTAGATCTTCATGAAGTAGGCGAATTTCAGGCTCGTACAAAATTCTTGGTTCCTTCAGGCCTTGAAGTCTCTCAAGCCGATCTAGAAGGTGCACAACCTCGAAAAGTTATAAGATTGACGCTGATTGGTGATGAATCCCTTGCTCTTGTGCTTTGGAAGATAATCTCCTCCACAAAACTCTTACAAGATGAATCTTTGGATTGGCGAGTTTCAATTGGTAAGTAGGGGATTAGAGATCAAAGGTTTGGCTTGGAAGTTGGAGTAGAAAGCTCTTTGAAACGAAGACAAGGATATGCAGTTCTCTCTCAGAAAGTGTGATTTGAAGTGAAGTACTTTGAGTGAATCGGCGGGATAGGTGGTGGTATATATAGGCTAGACCTAGAAATATGATCGTTGCACATATTTTTTTCCTAGTTTGAATGCTCCGAGTGATCGGTTTGGAAGCTTCAGTCGAACAAAAGGAAGCAACTTGGAAATAGCTCAAAGGGCTCAATCAGAAGTCATTCAAAGCCTCTCACTGGCATTCGACTCACTTGCAGACGCTACTGGACACCATTGAGAATTTTCCGGCTGAAGTGGTTCGAAATATCCGAGCAATGGTCAAGGAAGTACATCACTGTTGTGGCTATGAATTGAGGTGTCATGTAGGTTCTAAAGGGACTAGGATCCAGCAACAACTATCTTTGGAATGGTTTGGAGGTTCTGACGGAAGATGTCTAGATGTTGCTTGGCTAGAGTGAAACTAGTGAGATAGCGAAATCAGAGATATTTTTTTTGGTGATTTTGGAGCTTAATATTTAAGCACATTTGAGTAAGGAACCCATCAACTTATTCTTGATCCCTTTTTGATAGTATCAACATACCTACATACTCAATGTGATCTTGGATCACTAAAAAAGAAAAATGTTTTTTAATGGAAAAAGTTAAGTTTTTGGCTTGGCCCGCTCTTGTGGTTGAAGAATTGGGGGTCACCAACCATCCTACTAATTGCATATTTTGGGACATGATTTGAAATAGATTGTTTTTATTGTGCTTCATATAGTCTTTCTAGTGTGATGTTGCGCCAATGTACATGTTAAGTATTTAGGTCGTGGTTGGCATTTTTTTTGTCTTGTTGTATATGATCTTCTATGAGAATATTCATGTATACTCCCTCCGTTCGGTGAAAAGTGTACATCTAGAAATTTTAGGACAAATTATGAAGTGAAGTAAAAAATGCATTAGGAAGATGCAAGCCACCATCTCTCTCCTCTTTAATTACCCAACCCCCAATAAGCTAAGTGCATGTAGAAATTAAGAAGACTATGTATAGAATGCTATTGGTCTTCATTACCGTGTGATGATAGAAAATACTTTAAAATACATTGGAAAGATGAAAGTACACTCTTTTGTGGACAAATTTCAAACCCAAACACACACTCTTCACCGGACGGAGGGAGTATGTGATCTTCTCTTATAAGATGTTATGTGATTGTATATGTGATCTTCTATGTTGTTGGATGCTATGTAGCTAGTTGCTGCTATTTTTTGTCCCCCCCCCCCCACAACACAACAATGACTGACCAAAAACACATCAGTGACCGAACAACTGACCAGTCGTGACGATAATGTCATCACTCACCCCGAGGCACTGACCTGCCAGAAACCAGTCAGTGATGATATGATTTGGCCTGTCAGTGTTGTTCGGTTCTATAGTAGTGAAAGTTCGTATTATAAAAGAATAGAAAAATAAAGTGATCGAGGTTGTGATTGTAAGGAATAAAGGATTGGAATCCATAACTTCACTAGTGGCGTCTCTCCATAAAAGTATAATGGTGAAAGAATTGCAATTGTGTATCGATAAAATTGCAGTGTTTATGTTATGATCATACATGTCATGGTTGCATATAGGCATTACATCCTTGTATCCATATGTAATAGTCCAGAGTAACCTTAGTTATTATATTTGCCTGTTATTCTCATTTCTACATCATCATGACATCATCAACATTGTATCGACAACACGTTCCTTTCAAAATAGAGTATGATCGTGGGATCCAATTTGTCAAACACACTAAGCTGTTGAAAAGCCTATGCACCTGCAGATCCACAGCTAAAGACCATGCCAAGGCCTCGTCGGTTCGTTGCAGCCAGAGCCAACATAGCCAAAGAGCCAGTCCATGCTATCTCAAGTCGATCACTCCCAACACTCCCAAGTACTTTAGCCTACTTACATGTTCCTAGGTCACGAGACACTTGCCTTCATGAATCTCATCCGCAGCAGTCCAAAAGAAAGCATGACAACCTTTATCGACACGTACCAAGTCCTATTTGGGAGCATCCTCCATCAAGAGATGATGGATAGGTCAAGCCCTAATAACGTTTTTTTGAAGCTTGAGGACGGTGAGAGCCTCCCACCGACTTAAATTAATAAGTGTGAAAAGCAATTACATTTGTAAGGGGGATTAGAGAGGAGAGGGGGTGAGGAGAATGAGAGGTAACAAATCTAGTCTCTCCTATATAAAAAAGTGCAAGGTTTCCCTTTTTTTTTTGAGAAGATAGTGCAAGGTTTCCCGTTCCGCTGGCTCGACCAAACTATTCTAGTGATCGCTGGCTTCCCTAGCTATCGATCTCATGTGGATCACATTGTCTAGGCCGCCCTGCGCATTGGTAGGCTGTAGTATTGGGCCTACCAGGAGCCACACCCTATGTACCAATAGCCCATAGTATAAAAATTAGGCAAGGCTGTAGTATTGGGCCTACCAGGAGCCACACCCTATGTACCAATAGCCCATAGTATAAAAATTAGGCAGCACGACCCATGTAGCACTCGCTACAAAGATCAATTGCAAGGGAGCAACTAGTTAACGAGCGCTTCTTCGGGAGCCTTGCAACGATCAGCGTCACTTGGCGCGCTCTCAGCTATTCGCCACGTGTCGCGCTATGGACGCTTTCTCCGGATTTTGTTTTTTTTCATGCGTTTTCGGCTTTTTAAATGGTTTTTTTGAGTTTTTTCGACGTTTTGGTTTTTTCCCGGTCTTCCTTAGCTTTTTGATAAAAAAAAATTGGTAAATTTTTTTACGTGAAATAAACACGTTTTTTATCTTTCACGAAAGCCACGGTTTTTTCCCGCGTGAGGCATGCTTGTGCTTTAGCGAGAGTCACGGCCGTGCCTTTCTGAAACGAAAAAAAATGTGTTTTCTGTATATTTTTTTTCGCGAAAGTCACGGTTTTGCTTTCGCGAGAGGCACGGTTGTGCTTTCGCGAGAGTCACGGCCGTGCCTCTCAGAAAGTGAAAAACAAAACGCGTTTTCTATTTTTTTCTTTCGCGAGAGTCACGGTTTTGCTTCCGTGAGAGGCACGGTTGTGCTTTTGCGACACGGCCGTGCCTCTCAGAAAGGGAAAAAAATACGTGTTTTCTTTTTTTTTTCTTTATTGAGAGTCACGGTTTTGCTTCCGCGAGAGGCACAGTTGTGCTTTCACAAGAGTCACGACCGTGCCTCTCGGAAACGAAAAAAACCGCGTTTTCTATTTTTTTCCTTTCATAAGAGTCACGGTTTTGCTTCCACGAGAGGCCCGGGTGTGATTTCACGAGAGGCCCGGGTGTGATTTCACGAGAGGCACGGGTGTGCCTTTTTCGGAAATGGAAAAAACCGTGCTCCCGGTTTGGTTTTTTCGCCCGGTTTTTTTCGTGAAAAAAAATTCGTCAAAACCTATCAACATGGGATCTAGTTTTGAAGATCTCGACGCAAGGAATCCAATGGTGAAAACGGTTCGAGATTTGGACACATGGTTTAAAAGATAAAGTGTTTTGAATAAACGAATCTACGAAAAAAGGAAAACTCCCAGGTTGCGACAAGTGGCACGCTACATATGCGCCATTTATCGCGACCTGAAAAAATGGAGTGTTCTTTGCAACGAGTTCTCCTTGGTGATTTCGCAATTGCAAAGCTCTGCTCCGAACACAGGACCAACACCTTGAACAAATATAGACTAGTCACACCACCACGTAACTACTTCTACAAGATACACAGAGCGAGTGTCAATATATACTTTTCCTTTTAGCTTGAGTGTACATATATACATGATGCGAAAGAGAGACCCAAATAAATCAGTTTAAATCAGTCATTCAACGGTGGGTAAATACCGCGTGGATTATTTGTCCTGGTGGTTCATAGACATTTTTTTTAAGTTTTAACATCTTACTAGTTCACACGGACTCTGTACCCATTGTGCAAGATGACATTTAAAAATGCCGCCACTCCCTCAACCGAAATCCAAGCTGATCGCAAGTTCCCATGCATAATATTGCCTTGCTCGAAAGTGTCCTATCTCATGGTGACCAAGCTCATCCGCTTGAGAATTATCATGTTTGACATGAAGTGACAAAATAATGATATGTGGCTTGACACATATCAAGTTTAGATGGGTCATGTGATGCGGAGTATTCTACGGTTATCCTCATGGACCTACCTTCGTCTCCTAAGACACCATATGGTCCAATGACAACAGCTCGAGCAAGGGCTATCGAAGCTAAGGTGAACGTGCTCCTCTCCGAACTAACACATTCCACATGTGAGACATGGCTACTACCTCAAGCGGAGATCTTGTGTGTGATCATGTACTTTGAGGGAAGTCACAGAGCAACTACATCCAACGGACAAGATGGCGAGGACACCAAGTGCGATGACCAAGAGGAAGAGTTGTTAGAAAACTACAACCACCGGACGACCGGTCCCTGTCGAACGTCTGACGCCTGTAGACTCCACCAGCCAGAAGGGCCAGTCGATGAATGCTACAGCGGCCGGATGACCGACAAGTACCGGACATCTGACACACTCCAGCGACCGGACATTTGACCATCTCCGGAAATCCGGCAAAGCCAGTCCAGAAAGAAAACACAAGAAGTCTGAACTCTTCCGGACGACCGTCGCACTGGACGTCCGGCCCAAACCGAAAATCCAACGAAGCCGTTACAAAGCCAAAACCTCGAAAGTCCGAGACTTACCGAACAATTAGTCCCTCGCGAGACACCGGACGACCGGTAACTCACAGACGTCCGACGCCTGTCTGTGCACAGTGTTTTGGGCCAAAGCCCATGTACCCCTTCGCCCCTAGACTATATATACTCCTTCTCCCCCAAAATTATAGGGTTAACATTGTGACAGATCATTTTGGAGATAGAGCTTTGGAGACCCTTGTGGGAAGATCCCCAAGTGGATTCAAGACCCCCTTGTGGGAAGACCCTTCGTGGATTCAAGACCTCCTTCCTTTAAGGATTGGGAAGACCTAGTTCCTTTGTATCCTTGCTTGTTTTCCTTGAATCTTTGTGACCTCTCTATGTATGTGGATCTAGCATATGTGTGACCGGATTTAGTTGATTTGTGTGTTTTCCTCTTGTGTGTTCTTCGTGTCCTTAGGGAAATCCCCTTCATTTCCTGAAAGATCGGCCATTAGGGTTCCACCCTATATCATCTTGGTATCACGAGCCATGGTTGATCACGAATTTGGAGTCCCTACCCCACTTTCTAGCCTAGTTTTTCTTTGTTTTGTCCCAGTTTCAAAAATCCCCACAAAAATAGCCATACCAATTTTTTGTGATTTGTTGGTTTGATGAAATTTTGTTGGATTTGATCCATGGATTTGATGTGTTTCAGGTGGATCTAGCTTTTCCCCATCATTTCCATCCACGAAATTCGAGCAATTTTGACCCTGAATTTTCTTTTTCCCACAAGTTCTTCGAGTTCATCCCGCAGCCCGAAATCGCCCAGGCACCGGACGTCCGCCAGTTACCGGACGTCCGATGATCACCTGTCGTCCGACCAATACCGGGCGTCCGACGTTTCTTGACGAAACTGATTTTTTTTACCAAATTTTTTTCAGCCACCACTTCTTCCGCACTGCCACTCCAATACCCCATCATTGCATTTCTGCACAGCCAACTCACACTTTCGCATTGCCACCACCGCTTATTCGCTACCACCTCCGATTTTGACACCTTTGTTTTGAGAATTTGAGTTGCTGTTTTCCGTTTCCTAATGTGTTTTGGCTACTTAGGGACGGTTCAACAATGACATCACCGCCACTCATCTTCGCCACAGATTCATCATCGACAACAATCACTTCACCATTTTGACACCGTCGACCGTAAGCAAGGGTGGTAACCTCGATGACACTCTCGTATATTCTCCCTTGCCATTGCATTGTTAACCCCAAGCCCATTTTGTGTCACTTTCCTATCGAGACTAGCCATTTGAGTATTTCCGGGCAACATTACTTATCATTGACTCTGCACCTTCCATTTCATACATACCTCATCTTGGTATCATCTTATCATCGCTTGTGTCACAAGATTGTTCCCGCATATACATCATTGCTACCTTGGTTCAATTTTTTGCATAAGTGGCCAAAGAAAGATATCAAAAGATCAAGAAAGAAAAGCTTTTAAGCAAAAGAAAGATAAGCAAAGAGCTTGTAAGCAAGATCCATAGCATCATACCACATTGCATATCAAATTGCCATACTCGATCATCTTGAATCATCATGAGAAAACTCACCAGAACATCATACATATAACATACTTGGGATAGAAGTCATTGCATTTTTTCTTTGTAGGTTGTGCACAAGTGTCGTATCCGCCTATCGAGTAATCGTGCTAGCGTCTCTCTAGTGTTGTGCAACAAGAGCATTTTCCATGGATTCCACATTTTGAACTCTCCTTGGTTGCACGACCCCATTTATCTACCCGTGCGTGTGTTTTCGTGTGCCACATGTAGCTATTGGTCTACTTGTTGCACTTGTAAATTTGTGAATCTCTTTCAACATTATTGAATCTTACTAACAATCACATAAATTTTGTGCCACCATCCTCACCAAGCTACTCGAAAGGCTTTATTTGTGTAGGTGTGAGAATCGACACGATCCGGTACCAATTGTGCCATTTCCATAATACATTATTGAGTGATCATCGATCCATCTTCAACATAGGATAAGGTACATTTGGTCCAGTTCTTCCTTTCTTCCACTCACATATTTGCTTGAGATGATGGGTATGCCAAGTACTTCTACCAATCTAGTCTTCACCGAGCAAGAAGAGGAGACCGAAAACTACGTCACCAAGACTCAACTATTCGGTGTGCATAGAGCTTTCCACCAAGTGAATGAAGCACTAGGCGACTGCATCAATCAACTCGCCACCGACATACGGCAATCGGAAGAACGAACAAGAGACTACTTTACACATCAATGGCAACTCTCAAGGATGATAATCGAGCCATGATGGCCACCCGCTCATCTACAATGTCCTCATCATCAAGGCATCGACACTCAAGCCGACACTCTTCGGACACATCTTCGGCTTCAAGTCACTCAAGACCTCGTTCGCATCATTGTCCAGACCATGAGGACCATCAAGCTCTACAAAACCCATTTCATGGCAATGGTTTACAAGACCATCTCTGGGAACATGAGCGACGTCGTAGACAAGCTAGTGATCCTACGGTCCAAGAGTAAGCTCCAATACGCCAAGACCATCAAGTAAACCAAGATGGCGACGCCCTTCGACAAGAACGACAACACCGTGATGAACAAGCCCCTGAAGCTCAACATGCCCTACGTGAATCCACACATGCCGTCAATGAACGCAACCACCATGTGCGTGAAAAAGAAGAGGCCCTTTGACGAGAGAGACAAGAAGAAGTCGCACGCCTCAAGGAGCGCCAAGAAATGAGGAACCGTGCAAGAATTCCATGCCCTCAACCTCAAGCTAATGAAGCGGATCATGTAAAACAAGCGATCGACGACCCTTAACCATGACAAGAGTGTCATCTGTTGGGAAACGTAGTAGAAAACAAAAACAATCGCATCTACGATTACCAAGATCAATATGAAGATGCATAACGGGTTGGGATCAACGATCGTTACCGACTCCAGAGTGCACCAGAACAAGAAGAGTCAGTGTAGATCATGCTTGAAGTACCACAAAGGTTTATGGTGATCCTGCGAACCATCCTCGAACAATCCCTCAAACCGAATACCGAAAGCACGACCTCTCTACTTGGTGGCAAGCATACAACCTTCATGATCCGGCAGCGCTTCACCATCCAGAGCTAATTATCGCTGGAGAATTAGAGGGAGGGGATTAGAACCACACTGGGCTTCTAATTATGAGGATTAGAGGTGGCTAGGTCTAGCTCTAATTAGTCTAGGACCAACTAGAACTAGAACTAGATCAACTAGAAGAGGCACCCAAAAACTTGTGTTACAATAGGGTGGAAATCCTCTAGTATATATAGGTTAGGAGGGAAGAAGAGGGGCGCCACAAGGGGAGGTAAAGTCCCTCCCCTTTGGCCGGCCAAGGGAGAGGAGCTAGACTCCCCCCCTCTCTAATTCGCCCCCCTTAGGGAAGGGAGGCACTTTCCTACTTGGGCCTTTTTTGGCCCAAGTTGCCTTCCACCTCTTTGCCTTTTTAGGCCCGTCGATATTTAAATTAAATATAAAATACTTTATTTTTTCAGAGTATTATATATATATTTTTTAACATCCCTGGAAACATTTCCACCTATATATATTAATCGATAATACCTTGTATTACCCGATATTCACTAAAACCCCTCCGGTGACCCCGAAACGCTTTCGGAACCTCTCGGAGCTATTTCGGATATTAATGAAACAATTACACAAATATATTCTCATCACTCTTGTTCCACTAACACTCAATAGATGGTGATTACCTTAAGCTTGTGACCATGTAGGTTTGGTAAACCATAGACATGAATGAAACCCCTTCGTTCAATGACCGATAGCGGAACCGTGGACATCCATATCGGTCCCTATGATTACACGAATGATATTCGAGTGAACCTACGGTTATCATGTGATGCTCCCTTTGCTTTGCAATACTTTACAAAACCCAATGTGCATCGGTATCCTTTGAGTCATCACCATGCTCAATATACCATTGCTCCAGTTTAACGGTTTTGTTCTTCTTTCTCGTTAACATGTTCCGGCATGCCCGCGACATAGTCACCTGTGTCTGGCCAAACGATGATGGATGTTGACACACCGAGAGGGCCCTAAGAATATCTCTCCATCATCAAAGGAGAAAATCCTACTCTCAGCTGTCCTGTCACTTGCCAAAATTTCTGGTGAGCCTGAAAGTTATTGTTATGATCACCTTGTTACAGATGATGTTTGAGCAACCCCAAAGCCCACCGTCTGGTAGGAAGTGACTGAGACACTCTCATGGTCTGAGGAACTAAAACACATGCTAACACTCCGTGTTATTACAATTGAATACATACGATATTAACTCAATTCATAACAAACACGTTTGGGTCGATTCAACATGATCGTTCTTCCAACGTCATAATCCCAATGTTGTTTAGGATCATCGTTACACAATGATATCCTAAGATCAGGAAAATATGATCGCCAACAACACTTGAGCTAGTCTTAGAGGCGAGACTAGGAACCTTCATTTTATCCGTTTATCATTTCACACATGCATATGAGGTTTTCGACTGAATCCCATATTCCAGGATCATAGCACTTATAGCATGAAATATAAACTCTTAATTATGAATATGGAAATATAATAGTACAAATATTATTTCCTCTAGGGCATATTTCTAACAATCTCCCACTTGCACTAGAGCCAGTAATCTAGTTATCACTTTTATGCACCAATGGCAATCCGATGTCAGTCCATCCTTTGCCTGTGGTATAGAGTTCATCCTAATGGATGTTAACAACTTCAGATCCGTGTGTATCATTTGCATTTCAGTGCATCTGTCATGCTTTCACATAAATTTATAATTTTGTGAAACTGGCTTCGTATGTATTGAATCGCTGGCATGACCTTTGATGCCACAGATTGAGCAATAAAACCACTGTGGAGAATAGTGTTCTATTTGCACAATCATCTAGAAACCAATCCAAGTTCATAAATGAAACTCTGATTCACCCTCTTTTGTTGCTTCTAAAGCGATGATACGTCTCCAACGTATCTATAATTTTTTATTGTTCCATGCTGTTATTTTATCATTCTTGGATGTTTTACAATCATTTTATAGCAACTTTATATCATTTTTTTGGGACTAACCTATTGACATAGTTCCCAGTGCCAGTTGCTATTTTTTGCTTATTTTTTACTCCGCAAAATATTAGTACCAAATGGAGTCCAAACGCAGCAAAACTTTTTGGAGATTTTTTGGACCAGAAGACAACTTGGGAGCCAAGGAAGCACCAGAGGGGAGGCCCGTGGGGCCCACAAGACACCAGGGCATGCCAGAGGCCCCTGGCGCACCCTGATGGGTTATGGGGCCAACGATGGTCTCCTCCACCGCCTCTCGGCCCTATAAATACCCAAATATTCCAAAAACCCTAAGGGAGTCGACAAAACACAATTCCAGCCACCGCAAGTTCCAGAACCACGAGATTCAATCTAGAGCCCTATTCCGGCACTCTACCGGAGGGGAACACAATCACGGAGGGGTTCATCATCCTCATTGGTGCTCCTTCGATGATGCGTGAGTAGTTCACCATAGACCTATGGGTCCGTAGGCAATAGCTAGATGGCTTCTTCTCTCTTTTTGATTCTCAATAAAATGTTCTCCTCGTTGTTCTTGGAGATCTATTTGATGTAGTGACTTTTTGCGGTGTGTTTGTTGGGACCCGATGAAGTTAGAGTTCATGACCAGATCTATATCCATGAATATTATTTGTGTTTTATTTGGTCTCTTATATGCTTGATTATTTATAGCCTTATATTTCTTCTCCGAATCTTTGGTTTAGTTAGGCCGACTAGATCGATTGTTCTTGCAATGGGAAGAGGTGTTTTGTGATGGGTTCGATCTTACGGTGTCCTCACCCAGTGACAGAAGGGTTAGCGAGGCACGTATGTATCATTGCTATTAAGGAAAAAAGATGGGGTCTATTCCTACATGAATAGATCTTGTCTACATCATGTCATCATTCTTATTGCATTATTCCATTTCTCCATGAACTTAATACACTAGATGCATGCTGGATAGCGGTCAACGTGTGGAGTAATAGTAGTAGATGCAGAATCGTTTTGGTCTGCTAATCTTAGACGTGATGCCTATATTCATGATCATTGCCTTGGATATCATCGTAATTATTTGATCTTCTGTCAATTGCCCAATAGCAATTTGTTTACCCACCGTATGTTATTTTCTCGAGAGAAGCCACCAGTGAAATCTACACCCCCTAGGTCTATCTTTTATCATATTTTTTCAGATCTATATTTCCAAAAACCCAAAAATACCTTGCTGCACTTTTTATTTACTTATTTTATTTTGTGTTCTTGCTAGATCTATTTATCAAATCTTATATAAAACAATTTATCTTTTTATCATGGAGGGATTGACAACCCCTCTTACACAGCGGGTTGCAAGTATTTGTTCTTTGTGTGCAGGTACTATTTACATAGTGTTGCTTGGTTCTCCTACTGGATTGATAACCTTAGTTTCATAACTGTGGGAAATGCCTACCATAGCTGTACTGCATCATCCCTTCCTCTTTGGGGAAATACTGACCAATTTCAAGCCGGATCAAAAGGAATTTCTGGCGCTGTTGCCAGGGAGACATCATCAACATCTATCAGGTTCCTAATCACAAATCTCATCTCCTTGAAATTACATTATTTGCCATTTGCCTCTCGTTTTTGTCTCCCCCACTTCATAAAATAATGCCTTTTATTTGCCTTCTTTTTCGTTCGCCCTTTTCTCATCAGATCTATTTTTTGCTTGCAATCTTGTTTGCGTGGTCACGATGTCTTAAGAAAATACCAAATTGTGTGATTTTTTCAATACCAATAATAATGATTTTATTAGCACTCTGATTGCTCCTCCCGCCACTAGTGCATAATCTTGTGATATTAATGTCGTTTTATTGAATCTTGTTATGAAAGATCAATTTTATGGTACTCCTAATGAGGATGTTGCGTCCCATCTAAACACATTCGTAGAATTGTGTGATATGTGATAACCCACAAGTATATGGGATCGCAACAGTTTTCAAGGGTAGAGTATTCAACCCAAATTTATAGATTCGACACAAGGGGAGCCAAAGAATATTTGTAAGTATTAGCAGTTGAGTTATCAATTCAACCACACCTGGAGATTAAGTATCTGCAGCAAAGTGATCAGTACATAGCACAGTAGTACGATAGTTTTGATAGTAGTGGTAATGGCAATAGTAACAGTAACAATGATAGCAAAGATTTTGTAGCAAGTGTAATAGTAACAACAGCAGTGGTAACTTAGCAAGAACAATATGTAGGAAATTTGTAGGCATTGGATTGGTGGATTCGTTGGATGATATTCATCATATAACAGTCATAACCTAGGGCGATACAAAACTAGCTCCAGTTCATAAATATAATGTAGGCATGTATTCCTTAAATATGCATACGTGCTTATGGAAAGAACTTGTATGATATCTTTTGTCCTACCCTCCTGTGGTAGCGGGGTCCATAAGGAAACTAAGGGATATTAAGGCCTCCTTTTAATAGAGAACCGGAACAAAGCATTAACACATAGTGAACACATGAACTCCTCAAACTATGGTCATCACTGAAAAGTATCCCAATTACTGTCACACTAGGGTTTACGGATCATAACACGTAATAGGTGAATATGACTTGCAAGATCGGGCCTAGAACATAGATACAATGGTGAAAACATAAACGGTTCAGATCTGAAATCATGGCACCCGGCCCCAAAGTGACAAGCATTATACTAGGGATCAAGCCCTAACAAAACTAACTTGATTACATGATGAATCTCATCCAACTCCTCACCGACCAGCGAACCTACGAAGGAATTACTCACTCCCGGTGGGGAGCATCATGGAATTGGTGATGAAGGAGGGTTGGCGATGACGAAGATCGAAGATCCCCCTCTCCGGAGCCCCGAACGAACTCCAGATCTAGCCTCCTGATGAAGAACACGAGGTGGCAGCGGCTCTGTATCGTGAAACGCGATGAAACTTTCTCCCTGATTTTTTCTCCAAAAATAGGATTTTATAGCATCCAAATTAAGGTCTACGGGGCCACCAGGTGGGCACAACCCACCAGGGCGCGCCAGAGGGGAGGGGGGCGCCCTGGTGTCTTGTGCCCAGCCAGGGGGCCCCCTCCAGTGGTTCTTGGCTCCAGTATTTTTCTTTTATTATAAAACAATTCTCCAAAAAGTTTCGTTCCAATCCGAGAACTTCTATTTCTGCACAAAAAAGAATACCATGGTAGTTCTGCTGAAAACAGTGTCAGTTCGGGTTAGTTTCATTCAAATCATGCAAATTAGAGTCCAAAACAAGAGCAAAAGTGTTAGGAAAAGTAGATACAACAGAGACGTATCAACTCCCCCAAGCTTGAACCTTTGCTTGTCCTCAAGCAATTCAGTTGACAAACTGAAAGTGGATAAGAAATTTTTTTACGAACTCCTTTATTCTTGTTTACAAAAATAAGCTTAAGTAGCACCCATGTTTTCAGCAAAGATCACGACTAACCATATCAACAATAACTCTTAAAAATTATTAACTCATATCAATGGCTTAATCAACTAGCAAGCAATAATAAGATATCTCAAATGCCAACACTTTGTCAAAACAATCATGATATAATATGACAACAGTGGTATCTCACTAGCCTTTCTGAGACCGCAAAACATAAATGCAGAGCACCTCCAAAGTTAAAGCAACGACTAACCATTGTAATTCATGGTAGAAAAGATCCAGTCATGATACATCCAACATTAACTATACACAATGCATGAGGATGAAAATAGTGCTCTCAGATCTGGCGCTTATTTGAGAAGGTGATGACTCAACATAAAATTAAATAGATAGTCCCTTCGCATAGGGAAGCAGGGATTTGCAAAGGTGCCAGATCTCAAAGTTTTAAAAACAGAGATAAATGAAATTTTGGGAAGTGCACCCTTCATGTTTACGTCACGACCAAGAGTTATCAATATCTTCCATGGTAAACACATTAGTGGCGGTTCCCAAGCGATAAAAGTAAAGGTTTACCCCCCTCCACCAACAAACACACTCCACGGCTAGCCGAATCCATGGGTACCGTCCATATCTACAACAAACCTGGGTTTTTTTAATTATTTGCAATTTTCTATTTCAGGACTGGGAATCCCTATTACCGCCCCTCTCGTGCAAGGATCAGTGAATAAACACTCATCATGAGAATAACCCGGTTAGCATGGAAGATACCGACTACCCCCTGTCGCTCTATGAATAATCCAGGTACACAAAAATAGATGTTTATTTGAAGTTTTTAGAGGTGGCACATGCAAATTTACTTAAAGCGGCAGGGTAATACCACATATAGGTAGATATATGGTGGACTCATTTGGAATAACTTTGGTTTGTGGGTTTTGATGCACAATCAGTATTTCCACTTAGTATAGGCGAAGGCTAGCAAATAGGTTAAGAAGCGGTCAGCTAGAGAGCAAAGAGACATGAACATGCATTATGAATAATGAACATTGGATACTAGCATGAGTAGGATATGGACACCATGAACATAAATATCATAGAGGCTATGTTGGTTTTGATTCAACTACATGCATGAACATGTGCCAAGTTAAGCCACTTGAAGCATTCAGAGGAGGATACCATATCATCATACTACATCACAATCATTTTAGCGCAATGTCGACATCCAAGATAAATCATTATCCACTCCTAGCTACTTAAGCATGGCATGAGAAACTATAATCTCTAATTGCCATTGCAAGCATGTTTGATCATAATATGTGATGCGGCCTGAAGCTACGTCGGTATTTCCCCAAAGAGGAAGGGATGCTGCTGCACGGCGGCAATATGTATTTCCCTCAGATATGAAACCAAGGTTATCGAACCAGTAGGAGAACCAAGCAACACAACGTAAACATCCCCTGCACACAAATAACAAATACTCGCAACTCGACGTGTTAAAGGGGTTGTCAATCCCTTTCGGGTAACGGTGCCAAAAATTGGTACATTGACGGGATAAAGATGTAATAGATTGAATAAATAGATCGCAAAAAATAAAGTGCAGCAAAGTATTTTTGTATTGTTGGGATTAATAGATCTGAAAATAAAAGCAAAGGAAAATAGATCGCAAAGGCAAATAATATGAGAAAGAGACCCGGGGGCCGTAGGTTTCACTAGTGGCTTCTCTCGAGAAAAATAACAAATGGTGGGTGAACAAATTACTATTGGGCAATTGATAGAACTTCAAATACTCATGACTATATCTAGGCAATGATCATTACATAGGCATCACGTCCAAGATTAGTAGACCGACTCCTGCCTACATCTACTACTATTACTCCACACATCGGCCGCTATCCAGCATGCATCTAGTGTATTAAGTTCATGGAGAAACGGAGTAATGCAATAAGAACGATGACATGATGTAGACAAGATCTATCTATGTAGAGATAGACCCCATCGTTTTATCCTTAGTAGAAACGATACATACGTGTCGGTTCCCTTTCTGTCACTAGGATCAAGCACCGTAAGACCGAACCCACTACAAAGCACCTCTTCCCATTGCAAGATAAATAGATCAAGTTGGCCAAACAAAACACAAATATCGGAGAAGCAATACAAGGCTATAAGAGATCATGCATAAAATAGATCAAAGAAAGTCCAATACTTTCATGGATATAAAAAGATAGATCTGATCATAAACTCAAAGTTCATCGATCCCAACAAACACACCACAAAAGAGTTACATCATATGGATCTCCAAGAGACCATTGTATTGAGAATCAGCGAGAGAGAGATAGATAGATAGATAGATAGATAGAGAGAGAGAGAGAGAGAGGAAGCCATCTAGCTACTAACTACGGACCCGAAGGTCTACAAAGAACTACTCATGCATCATCAGAGAGGAACCAATGGAGGTGGTGAACCCCATCCGAGATGGTGTCTAGGTTGGATCTGGTGGTTCTAGACTCTGCGGCGGCTGGATGAATATTTCGTCGACTCTCCTAGGGTTTTGGGAATATTGGGGTATTTATAGAGCAAAGAGGCGGTCCGGGGGGGCACCCGAGGTGGGCACAACCCACCAGGGCGCGCCTGGGCCTCCCGGCGCGCCTTGGTGGGTTGTGCTCTCCACAGATCACCCCCAAGCGCAGCGAGGGCCCATTACGTGTCTTCTGGTCCATAAAAAATCTTTGTAAAGTTTCGTGGCATTTGGACTCCGTTTGGTATTGATTTTCTGCGATGTAAAAAACATGAAAAAAACAGCAACTGGCACTTGGCACTATGTCAATAGGTTAGTACCAAAAAATGATATAAAATGACTATAAAATGATTATAAAACATGCAAGATTGATAATATAACAGCATGGAACAATCAAAAATTATAGATACGTTGGAGACGTATCAGCATCCCCAAGCTTAACTCCTACTCGTCCTTGAGTAGGTAAGTGATAAAAACATAATTTTTGATGTGGAATGCTGCCTATAATGTCATATCATATTTCTTTTCTATATAGCATGGACATTTGGACTTTTATATTGTTTAAAGCAATAGTCTAGTTTTGACGCGATAATTTAAATACTCAAGCATATCAACAAGCAACCATGTCTTTCAAAATATCAACGCTAAAATAAGTTATCCCTAGCCCATTATGCTCAATCATTGATCCATTCATGAAACACACTCGCATATTAGCTACACCCAATACTCAAGTACGATCATATTGCCTCCTAGTTGGTGCTTTTATAAGATAAGATGGAGAATCAAATTCAAAAATAAAAATTGCATAAAGTAAAAGAAAGGCCCTTCATAGAGGGAAGTAGGGATTTGTAGAGGTGCCAGAGCTCAAAGCGAAAAACTTAGAGATAAAAACATTTTGGGAGGTGTATCCTTCCCACCAACGAAAACAACTTAGAGTTCCCAACACTTTCCATGCTTAGATATATCATAGGCGGTTCCCAAACAGAAAATAAAGTTTATTCCTTTTTAACCATACTTTCACTTTCCATGGCTAGCCGTATCCGCGGTTACCCTCCATACCAACACTTTCCAAGGAATTTATTATTTGACAAGATAAAGTAAATTCATTTTTCATTTCGGGACGGGGCATCCCTAATACCTTTGCCTTACTCTCGTGCAATGACAAGTGAATAAACATGTCAGGACCCCGACTCAATGTCACATCGATCTAGCCTGTAACACCTCATATCACTTTGCGGCCTCACGCACGGTATTCCCACGGGTGTCGCCTTACCTTTGCCCGGGACCGTTTGCGCCTTTTGGCTCACGTATATGATGATGTCGCTAGCATCCATATGATAAGGAGCCCGGGCTGACATGACTAGTCGTAAACCCAAAGTGGCACAGACTTACAGGGACAGGCATCCATGACCCATCATCGAACGTGTCGGTCATCAGCAAGTGGGTCCGGGCTGTAGCACTGGGCTAGCAGGACTCCGGTAAACCGGGCTGTAGCGGGCTAACAGGGCTCCGGTACTCAATGCGTGACATTTCCCCGAAGGGACAGACACAGGAACGAAGAAGGACACATGCCGGCCAGCCTAAGTGTTCCGGAGCAGTAGCAAGCTACCATGGCTCAGTGGAAACACTAGGAGACATTTCCCGGTAAGAGAGGCTACTAAGGATAAACAACTAGATAGTCAGATCCCACACATACCAAGCATTTCAATAACATACACACAATATGCTCGATATGTGCAAATACAACATGGCATCACAACATGACTCTACAACTCAAGTATTTAATCATTAGGCTCCGAGGAGCGAGATATTACAAACAGGGGTCTCATGACCCAATATTCAGAGCATACAAGTCAAAGCACAAGCGGAAGCTATCATGTCTGAGTACAGACATCTATAAATGAAAAAGGCTGAGAAGCCTGACTATCTACCAGATCCTGCCGAGGGCACAAGATCGTAGCTGAGGTAACAAGCTAAACGTCGAAGTCCAAGCGGAACTACTAGCGAGACTGAAGTCTCTCTGCAAAAACATAAATTAAGCAACGTGAGTACAAATGTACCCAGCAAGACTTACATCAGATCTAACTACATATGCATCATTATCAACAAAGGGGGTGGTGGAGTTTAACTGCAGCAAGCCAGCTTTGACTCGGTGGCTATCCTGGACTACGACTGCAAGTAACTCTTTTGAGGTGGCGCACACGAGTCCACATATTCACCATAACAATACACCACTATGGATCCGCTCTCGTCTCCCTACGAGAATGCCATCCATAGCACTCACGCTTATCTTGCGTATTTTAGAGTATCCACTTTCACTTGTCTGTGAACTATGCAAGGGGTCCAAGTTTCCATATCCGAGGAATCCGGCTATTCGAATAGATAGTGATAACCCTGCAGGGGTGTACTTCTTCACACACGCCTTGGCCACTTATCGCCCTGTACACGTCATGTACCTCGGCAACCATCAAGCGGAAGCCGGGCGAGGGAGTCGGCCACGACCTGACTAACCGAACAAGTCTCTAGTCCAGGTTTATCGCCTATTCGGGTTCCATCCGCAAGGAGATCCGGCCGGGGTGTCGCTCACGACCCCAAACGATGTGAGCAGGGTTCCCAAGCCCACCATCCGGGTGCCACTTGGTACACCGTGCCACTGTGCCTAGTCTGTCCCAAGCCCACCTGTACCGGGTGCCACTTGGTAGACTACTAACACTACCTACAAACACCAGAAACTAGTTGCAACTCCTGGACAGAGATCATGTTGATTAATAAGTCGAGAGAGTCAATTAAGGATCCCAATGTGTGGTAGTAGCTGTTCATGGATCACAAACACAGAACTCAGTTCCTGAGGACGGCTGCAATGAGACAACCCACCATGTACTCCTACATGGCCTCTCACCGCTACCTTTACCAAATCGTGTTCACACACTTAGCTCACACACAGTAGGACATGTTCACACACCTCTGATTCATCCCCGATGAATCAGACCTGACTCAACTCTAAGCAGTAGCAGGCATGACAAACAAGCATGAATGAGTAGGCACATCAGGGCTCAAACAACTCCTACTCATGCTAGTGGGTTTCATCTATTTACTGTGGCAATGACAGGTCATGCAAAGGATAAAGGGGTTCAGCTACCGCAGCAAGTAACAAATATGTCGTTGTTTTCCTAATGCAGTAAAAGAGAGCAGGAGCGAGAGAGTGGGATTTTATCAGAATGAACAGGGGGGGTTTGCTTGCCTGGCACTTCTGAAGATAGTATAGCTCTTCATCGGTGTCATCGATCACATCATCGGTATCACGTCTATCGAGAGGGGGCAATCACCGGCAACTGAGAGAAACACAATCAATGCAATGCACATTATGATGCATGATCATGACATGGCAACATGCTGGTGTTTTGAGCTAATGCAACTAGCAACAGGTTAAATGAAGTTGGTTTGAATCCAAGATTCAAATTCAAACTCCACATGTGGTTATTTAAATGCCATTTAATTGAATCGTCCTAAACAGCAGCTATAAGTTGTTCTAACATGCATGAAAATGGTACAGATGGATAGATTGGATTTTTCTGATCATTTTTCATATATAAATTATTTAATTTGGAGTTACGGTTAATTTTCTATGATTTATTGAAGTTTTAGCTATTTCTGGAATTTCCTGATTATTTATAAAATAAACTAAATTCCAGAAAAGGAATATTGCGTCAGCATGGCGTTGGCATGACGTCAGCAGGTCAACAGGGGCTGGTCCGGTCAAACCTGACCAGTGGGGCCCACTGGTCAGTGACTCAGGTGACTAACAGAGTTAATTAATTCTAACTAATCAAATTAATAGCCACGGGGCCCACTGTCAGTGTCAGCAGGGGTAATTAGTTTAACTAATTCAATTAGTACTAATCCTAATTAACTAACAGAGCAATTAGCACTAATAAAAATCCTACACTAATTCAGTCAAAGGCCGGCCCCACATGTCATGGACACAGGGGGGTCCCGCCGTGGTCAAAGTGGGTCAAACCCACCGGCGACATGACGCCGGCGAGGCCCGAGACGGCGGCGCGATCCGGAAACGAGCTACAGGGCACGGGCGAGGCCGTGCTTGGGCTCGTTGGAGAGCCCTTGCTGGTGCGCGTTGAACGGTGGTGGTGGCGGCCGTGCCTGTGGTGGCCGGTACCGACGACGGCGAGCTCGTGAGCGGCGGCCGGAGTTCGGGTGCGGTCGGGTTCGGCGCTGCTGCTCGCAAACGAGGGAGCTGAGGCACTGGAGGGGCTCTACGGGTCGCGACAAGCACAACGGGTGCACGCCCGTGACCAAATGGTCACCGGGGTTTCGCCGGCGACGATCCCATGCGGCGGCGGCTGCTGTTAGCAAGGGGGCGGTGGCTACGGCAATCAAACGAAGGCGGGATTAGGGGGAAGATGACCGGGGGCTCACAGCGGTGCCGTAGGGATGGTTAGCGGGCTCGGGGACGTCCTGCGTGCGGCGGATCGACGACGATGGTGGCCGGAGCCCGAGGTGGAAGACGATGGTGATGGCGAAGTTGCTGGCTTCCCGGGGTCGCGTGCGTCGTGTGTGTAGCTCCACGGGGTCGGGACGGAGCTTAGGGATGCGGAGAGGGAGCGAGGAAGTGGCTGTGGCCGCGGTGGTTGCGAGCGGCGGCGATGAGCGCGCTCGGGCGCGAGAGGGGGAGAGCAGAGAAGGGAGAAGGGGGTCGGGAGAGAGTGAGAGAGAGGAGCGAGGGGGCTGCGTGGCGTCTCCCGAAGAGGCCAGGGCGAAGCGGCAAGCAGGAGGTGGCCGGGGCGGCGTCGGCGCTCGCCACCGAGCAGCTTCGGGGCGAGGGGGAGGAAGACGACAGAGAGGAGGAGGTGGGCTGGGCCGGAACGGAAGCTGGGCCGGCTCTGCTGCAGGTGAGCGCCAGGTAAGTGGCTGGGCTTCTCTCTTTTATTTCTGTTTTTCTATTTATTTGCTTTGTTTTGACTTAGTTTATAAACCAAATCATTTTAATAAATCCTGAAAATAATTGTGGGCATTAAATGAATTATTACAGAGGCCCTCAACTATTTTCAGAATTGTTGGAGCATTTAAAAATATTAACAGTATTTAAATGCCCCAATTCAAATACAATATGGTTTATTCAAAAATCCAAAAATGCCTTGGAAAAATATCCATCATCTCTGGATATGGTTTTCACCCTTTTCCATTAATCATGAACATTTTTGCAAACCAATTTGGGTTCTTTGAAAATTATTTTGAAGTTGAACCTATTTGCATTGCTTTGGTGCTAGGGCTTGGTCATCCCCATTTCAAATTTCATGAACTTTAAACATGATGCACACATGGAAGCAAGCATAGGTCAGGCCAGAACTAGGGATAGGACAACTCACCCCCACTAAACAAGAATCTCGTCTCGAGATTCAAGCGTAGGGTAAGATGAAGGGGAAACACAAACTAGTATAATCTTCACGATCCAGGGTGCACTTCATAAAAGCGTTGATTCGATCACCATCTTTGTCCCGTCGTCTTGCTCTGAGAACTCCAACTAGCATGACGAGAAGAGGAAAGGAAAACCCTAGAAGAATCTATCTTCTCGAAGACCGAACAACTCAGGATCAACTCATGGGATGAGACATTGTCACATCTCTCGAGCTGAGACACGAAGCATACATCTGAGGAAATGGAGTGAGACAGATGACGAGGGCTCGCTAGGTAGACAACAATTCCAGACTTAAGAATGTGGTGATCGGTTGTCAACGTAGCGAGGAGTTGAATTGCCATGATACCATAACGATGCACCTTAGGGAAGGTGACTCGTAGAGATATCCCCTTAAGTGGCAAAAAGAATTACCTTTGATTCAAAGATCATTGAAACTCTTTATACCAGCTTAAGGCAAATCATAATCGATCATTTAGAGTGGTTCGGTGGAATGGCATACCCGGATTAGAATGGATGATGTGGATTACCTTGTTGAAGACAACACAAGGGATGATTTTGCTTATCATCGTAAATGGATGGGACCCAAGATAGGATGGCACAAAGATGGTGCAAGCTGGGAACAAAACACAAATGTTGGGAATGATTCTAGTAACTGGGAAGGAACCCAATAGTAGAGAGTGAATCCACTGTTTGAAAGGTCATAGCATTATCGGGGAAACCGAGAGCACTATGTAATTAATGCCGACGATAAAACCTAGCACTTACGCGTGCTCTCAAGAACTTGAGTATCTCCATAATCATCAAGGTTTTACCAACATCCGTGTCAGGGGTGCTGGCAACACAACATACTACCATGATGAATACCGGTGGAAGATGCAGATGCAAAGGAGGATAACATCTTCTTAGATTTCACCTTAGCGAGGTCAAGGGGACGAAATCTGGATGATCGACCGAGAGACATTTAGCACTCCGCTTCTAATGTTCTCCTTGATGTACTAGCGTATCCCAATCCTTGAAATGGTCTGGTATCTAGAACATCAAGTAAAGGTCGGACTTCGGAAACACAAAAATCATAAGGCATAACTAGGGAGTAAATCCTACGAAGTCCTTATGGGGAGGTGGCCAACTTCTTCAAACAAGATACTACAATAATAGGTCTTCCGGCTGGGTGTGTTGGCCACGACATCCACTTTACCGGTTATCGAGGGACCAATATTATAGTTCTTGGGAAATGTTCCAACCATCATATCTGCCTGAGATTTAGATCTGGTTGGTGTCAGGATATTCCAGACTCATCGAGTCTAGGAAGAAAAATGAAGGTTTGCAACACAAATCGACGAAATGACGTTGCGAGATTCTCGGGAAATGAACTACGATAGCAGGCTCCAAAACATGAGCTGGTTCTGCTACACATGTGTGAACACGCTGTCTCGGACAAACATGATCACATGGTAGTCTTACAATAAAACACTACCGAGTTCTGGTAGGGAACCATCATTGAGGATATAGGAATCTTGTGCACGAACTAGTATTTGCACAGCAACTCCTTTTCCTTGAACAAATCAATCAGTGGCTTGGTGTGCTAGGGATACATATAGGATGAAGGTTGCAAATCTCCAAACCATAGAATACTTCGCACATGTGTATGACTGACTTGGGATGATTCCAGAGGAAGCAAAACTAACTTTCTCAAATTCACGGCGGCAACTTTCACCAAATGCACGAGTATAAGAGGAAGTCACTCCTTTCATCAAAGAAATACTTCATGAGCTAGCATGAAGAAAATGCTTTCAAAAGTTTCCAACACTAACTTATTGTCCAACAAGATCTTGGAGAAGATAAAATGATGTTGATGGGCTCAACAACAAATCATCAAGATTTCCATGAAGATGGAATTCCACGACTTGGTGAACAAGGTGATAGCATTGGTCAGACCAAAAGATGTAATGGTGTATGCTCGAGGAAAATCCACGAGTAAGGCAACATTACGAACATCGTTGGTTCTGATTTGATTTGACGGTAACCCATACTCAAATCAAAGTTTTTATAAGGCAATAGGTCCAATATCTGATCACAGGGACCAATCGCTGAAGATATCATCTTTCTTCAACTCACACAAACACAAGATATCCCTTTTGGAAAAATGAACTAAGTTAGGCAAGCTTTTATCTTCCAACTCTCCAAGTTGCTGCTCAGCTTAACCGTCTAGCTCAGGGGTATCCAACACAGACTCTTGGAGAAGGGGTGGTTTACAGGAATAAACCAACTTGATCACGAACTCAACATAGCGGTCAGGTGACAACCTGGTAATACTTCCGAGAAGATATTCAGAAAATCACGAACCACTGATATGTTACTAAGATCGAGGACAATCCTGCTTTTCAGGGCAAGACGATATGATCAATAGAGCAAGGATTTGAAATAATCCTAACTCATCAATCGAGGAGTGAACCAGGAGAATGGACTAGGTAGCACGATCAATCTTAGAATGATGATTCAATAACCAACACGCTAAGAATGAAATTATTGTCCTTTAACTACCAAGCAACGAGGTTGCTAGGAGTATTGATTTCACACACCACGATTCACTTGTCGGCATTCCGGTTACAATAACACAGGAACCGAGGAATGAACAATGATGGCAAGAAGTATCACTGTACCAAGAGTTCATAGGATGGTGTGCAATTCCTATAACAATCCCGATATAAAGATGGTAATACTCCAAGGTAGAGCAGAACAAAAGCTGGATTAGCAATTTGTTCTGCGGAGCACAACTTCTTTGACCCAATCCTGGATATGGAAGAGGTACTGGAGTTTGGTTCTCCTAGTCATTCCGCGATAGAATGGCTTGACGGACCACGAGAGTAATAGGCATCGATAAACGAACGCACGCATACTCTTGACTATCAATTGATAGACGAAGGTCAGTAGACAACTAAAGAGGGAGAACTCAAAGGAACATATAACTTTCTGAGTTGTAGATGCATAGATTAGTATGTCGAACCAGGTTCAACATAATTCTTCCGGATAACCCATGCAGAAAGGTTGAGCTGGCAGAGTCACAATATAGCATGGAGAACTCATCGAGAGCACTCTTGTTGTCATCTTTTGGTTCAGAAGAACTCCTACCAAGAATGGTTCATGGTAATTGGAAGAAGGATGTACCATGAACCTCGAGGACTATCGCAAAGGTTACTAATAACCTAAAGGAACTAGCAAACACTATCAACATGAAGTAAGTAGAGTGAATCTCGGGTTCAAGAACCCAGGAATAGAATACCTACTCCTAAGTAGCACCACGAGATGCTTTCGAGAATGATGGCCAGAATCTTCACACTGGGAACACAAAACATTGCTAGATTACTAGGTGACTCCCTAAAACACCTAGGGTCATAATAGTAGTTCCAACATATATGTCAAGGCAATAAATTACCTCAATGCACCGGTTAGTGTGCTTATTCTGACCATAAGGGACATCGGGAACGGAAAGAAAGGATTTGCAAATGCATCGGACTATTTAGAAACCTGGGATGACTCGGACAGCATAACGGCTATAAATGCTCAAAAAGATTTGAGACATGCTACAAAAATGGTGGCATAGCCACTCAGAAGCACAATATCAAGGTCTCGAGATCAATAATTAACATACAGAAGTAGTAGGAACTGGACTGAGGCTTACGTACAACAATCTTACAATTCTACAGATTAATAACACGTGATCCTGATAGAAAGAAGAGATAGCCTAGTTCTTTAACCCCGTAGGAAAGATAAGATGACTCGGATCAGAAGGGCATAAGGTATAAGGAGTAAAAAGAGCCTTACGTTCCATCCCACAATCAATTCCCTTATATAACTAAAGAATTTCTAGACTCAACTTCGACCAGTTTGGCTTGGTAATCCTACAGGCAGTCAAGCTCTGATACCAAAGCTGTCAGGACCCTGACTCAATGTCACATCGATCTAGCCTGTAACACCTCATATCACTTTGCGGCCTCACGCATGGTATTCCCACGGGTGTCGCCTTACCTTTGCCCGGGACCGTTTGCGCCTTTTGGCTCACGTATATGATGATGTCGCTAGCATCCATATGATAAGGAGCCCGGGCTGACATGACTAGTCGTAAACCCAAAGTGGCACAGACTTACAGGGACAGGCATCCATGACCCATCATCGAACGTGTCGGTCATCAGCAAGTGGGTCCGGGCTGTAGCACTGGGCTAGCAGGACTCCGGTAAACCGGGCTGTAGCGGGCTAACAGGGCTCCGGTACTCAATGCGTGACATTTCCCCGAAGGGACAGACACAGGAACGAAGAAGGACACATGCCGGCCAGCCTAAGTGTTCCGGAGCAGTAGCAAGCTACCATGGCTCAGTGGAAACACTAGGAGACATTTCCCGGTAAGAGAGGCTACTAAGGATAAACAACTAGATAGTCAGATCCCACACATACCAAGCATTTCAATAACATACACACAATATGCTCGATATGTGCAAATACAACATGGCATCACAACATGACTCTACAACTCAAGTATTTAATCATTAGGCTCCGAGGAGCGAGATATTACAAACAGGGGTCTCATGACCCAATATTCAGAGCATACAAGTCAAAGCACAAGCGGAAGCTATCATGTCTGAGTACAGACATCTATAAATGAAAAAGGCTGAGAAGCCTGACTATCTACCAGATCCTGCCGAGGGCACAAGATCATAGCTAAGGTAACAAGCTAAACGTCGAAGTCCAAGCGGAACTACTAGCGAGACTGAAGTCTCTCTGCAAAAACATAAATTAAGCAACGTGAGTACAAATGTACCCAACAAGACTTACATCAGATCTAACTACATATGCATCATTATCAACAAAGGGGGTGGTGGAGTTTAACTGCAGCAAGCCAGCTTTGACTCGGTGGCTATCCTGGACTACGACTGCAAGTAACTCTTTTGAGGTGGCGCACACGAGTCCACATATTCACCATAACAATACACCACTATGGATCCGCTCTCGTCTCCCTACGAGAATGCCATCCATAGCACTCACGCTTATCTTGCGTATTTTAGAGTATCCACTTTCACTTGTCTATGAACTATGCAAGGGGTCCAAGTTTCCATATCCGAGGAATCCGGCTATTCGAATAGATAGTGATAACCCTGCAGGGGTGTACTTCTTCACACACGCTTTCGCCACTTATCGCCCTGTACACGTCATGTACCTCGGCAACCTTCAAGTGGAAGCCGGGCGAGGGAGTCGGCCACGACCTGACTAACCGAACAAGTCTCTAGTCCAAGTTTATCGCCTATTCGGGTTCCATCCGCAAGGAGATCTGGCCGGGGTGTCGCTCACGGCCCCAAACGATGTGAGCAGGGTTCCCAAGCCCACCATCCGGGTGCCACTTGGTACACCGTGCCACTGTGCCTAGTCTGTCCCAAGCCCACCTGTACCGGGTGCCACTTGGTAGACTACTAACACTACCTACAAACACCAGAAACTAGTTGCAACTCCTGGACAGAGATCATGTTGATTAATAAGTCGAGAGAGTCAATTAAGGATCCCAATGTGTGGTAGTAGCTGTTCATGGATCACAAACACAGAACTTAGTTCCTGAGGACGGCTGCAATGAGACAACCCACCATGTACTCTTGTGGTGGCCGGTGCCTGTGGTGGCCGGTACCGACAACGGCGAGCTCGTGAGCGGCGGCCGGAGTTCGGGTGCAGTCGGGTTCGGCGCTGCTGCTCGCAAACGAGGGAGCTGAGGCGCTGGAGGGGCTCTACGGGTCGCGGCAAGCACAACGGGTGCACGCCCGTGACCAAATGGTCACCGGGGTTTCGCCGGCGACGATCCCATGCGGCGGCGGCTGCTGTTAGCAAGGGGGCGGTGGCTACGGCAATCAAACGAAGGCAGGATTAGGGGGAAGATGACCGGGGGCTCACAGCGGTGCCGTAGGGATGGTTAGTGGGCTCGGGGACGTCCTGCGTGCGGCGGATCGACGACGATGGTGGTCGGAGCCCGAGGTGGAAGACGACGGCGATGGCGACGTTGCTGGCCTCCCGGGGTCGCGTGTGTCGTGTGTGTAGCTCCACGGGGTCGGGACGGAGCTTAGGGATGCGGAGAGGGAGCGAGGAAGTGGCTGTGGCCGCGGTGGTTGCGAGCGGCGGCGATGAGCGCGCTCGGGCGCGAGAGGGGGAGAGCAGAGAAGGGAGAAGGGGGTCGGGAGAGAGTGAGAGAGAGGAGCGAGGGGGCTGCGTGGCGTCTCCCGAAGAGGCCAGGGCGAAGCGGCAAGCAGGAGGTGGCCGGGGCGGCATCGGCGCTCGCCACCGAGCAGCTTCGGGGCGAGGGGGAGGAAGACGACAGAGAGGAGGAGGTGGGCTGGGCCGGAACGGAAGCTGGGCCGGCTCTGCTGCAGGTGAGCGCCAGGTAAGTGGCTGGGCTTCTCTCTTTTATTTCTGTTTTTCTATTTATTTGCTCTGTTTTGACTTAGTTTATAAACCAAATCATTTTAATAAATCCTGAAAATAATTGTGGGCATTAAATGAATTATTACAGAGGCCCTCAACTATTTTCAGAATTGTTGGAGCATTTAAAAATATTAACAGTATTTAAATGCCCCAATTCAAATACAATATGGTTTATTCAAAAATCCAAAAATGCCTTGGAAAAATATCCATCATCTCTGGATATGGTTTTCACCCTTTTCCATTAATCATGAACATTTTTGCAAACCAATTTGGGTTCTTTGAAAATTATTTTGAAGTTGAACCTATTTGCATTGCTTTGGTGCTAGGGCTTGGTCATCCCCATTTCAAATTTCATGAACTTTAAACATGATGCACACATGGAAGCAAGCATAGGTCAGGCCAGAACTAGGGATAGGACAAAACACTCATCTTGAGAATAACACATCTAGCATGGAAAATATTAGCCACCCCTCACTGCTTCGCGAGCGAAACGAGCACACAAAAGAGAAGTTTATTTTGGAAATTAGAGATGGCACATACAAATTTGCTTAGAACGGCAAAAGAATACCGCATATAGGTAGATATAGTGGACTCATGTGGTAAAACTGGGTTAAAGGTTTTTGGATGCCCAAGTAGAGATCATTCTTAGTGCAAAATGAAGGCTAGCAAAAGATTGAGAAGCGACCAACCAAGAAATGGATAATCTCATAAGCGAGCATTAAGCATAATTAACACCGAATAATGCACCACAAGTAGGATATGATTTCATTGCATAATTATTGACTTTCGTGCTTGCATAGGGAATCACAAACCTTAACACCAATATTCTTACTAAAGCATAATTACTCATCAACATAACTGACATACCACATCATCATATCTCATAACTATTACTAAGAATCAAGTTTATTTTGTCCAATGATCTTCATGAAAGTTTTTACTATATCCTTCTTGGATATCTATCACTTTGGGACTAATTTTTATGTGTTGCTTTTGACAAGCTCAAACAAATATAAGTGAAGATCATGAGCACAATATTTCTTTCTTTCTCTCAAATTAATTTAAGTAAAGCAAGAGAGAATTTCTTGAAAATTTTACTAACTCTCAAATAAATCTAAGTGAAGCAAGAGAGCATTTCTTCAAAAATACTAAAATACACCATGCTCAAAAAGATATAAGTGAAGCACTAGAGCAAGTCCATAGCCCATAAAATTTTTAAGTGAAGCATAGAGAGCAATTCTGACAAGTCATGACATAATTTTGGCTATCAAATAGGTGTGTCCAGCAAGGAATCAAGACTTAAAACACAAAATAAAACAAGAAAAGACTCTTATCATACAAGACGCTCCAAGCAAAACACATAGTATGTGATGAAAAAAATATAGCTTCGAGTAAAATACCGATGGTCGTTAGAAGAAAGAGGGGATGTCACTCGGGGGCATCCCCAATCTTAGTTGCTTGCTCTCTTTCAGATAATAGCGGGGAATGCTGGGGCATCCCCAATCTTAGGCTCTTCTTACTCTTTATTCCTTCATCCATCGTAATATAACCCAAAACTTGAAAACTTCAATCACACAAAACTCAACAAAACCTTTGTGAGATTCGTTAGTAAAAGTAAGCAAATCACTACTATAATTACTATACCAAACCAATTCATATTTTGTTTTTGTATTATATCTATTTTATTCCAACTTTTCTATTGCAAAAACTCATCAAAGAAAACCATAGAGCCATCAAAATAAGCACACAACGCAAAGAAAACAGAATTTGCCAAAACAGAATAGTGTGTAGCAATCTAACTATTTTGAATACTTCTGTAACTCCAAAAATTCTGAAAAATTAGGATGAACTGAGAATTTTGTATAATGATCTACTGGAAAAGTAATGGGTATTTTATCGTTCTCTGGTAAAAATGAGAATTAATTTCGTGAGCGCAAAAGTTTCTGTTTTTTTCCACCAAGATTAAACAACTATCGCCCAAGAAGATCCTAAAGGCTTTACTTGGCACAAACACTAACTAAAACATAAAAACACAATCATAACAGTAGCGTAATTTTGCTAACACTCAAGAACAGAAAGCAAAAAGTGAAAATAAATTTTATTCATTGGGTTGTCTCCCAACAAGCGCTATAGTTTTATGCCCTTAGCTAGGCATAAAACAAGGATCTAAGTTTTGTCATCTTTGGTTTGATATCCATAATATTCTCACATGATTGATTCATAAGGTGGTCTAATTCTTGTTCTAGGAAAGTGTTCCATACCCTTCCTCAAAGGAAATTGGAACTTAATATTGCCTTCTTTCATATCAATCACAACACCGATAGTGCGTAAAAACGGTCTACCAAGAATAATTGGACAAGGTGGATTGCAACCAATACCAAGAACAATAGAATCTATGGGAACATAATTCCTATTTGCGAGAATAAGAACATAATTAATTCTTCCCATAGGCTTTTTAACAGTAGAATCCGCCAAGTGCAAATTTAAAGAACATTCTTCAAGATCGGTAAGACCAAGCACATCGCATAAAGATTTCGGAATTGTAGAAACACTAGCACCCAAGTCACACAAAGCAAAGCACTCATACTTTTTAATCTTGACTTTGATAGTAGGTTCCCACTCATCATGCAATTTTCTAGATATTGAAACTTCTAATTCCAATTTTTCTTCAAAAGCTTTCATCATAGCATCAACAATATGTTTAGTAAAAGCTTTATTTTGTTCATAAGCATGGGGTGAATTTATCATGGATTGTAACAAAGAAATACAATCAACCAAAGAGAAACTATCATAATTAAAGTCTTTGTAATCCAAAAGAGTGGGCACATCACTAGTTAAAGTTTTGACCTCTTCAAACCCACTTTCATTAATTTTCTAAACAAGATTTTCACCCTCCGAAATATTGGGACGACTTCTACCTAAAGTTGACTCTTCTCCAGTCCCTTTTCCATCAATCTTAACTTTACAAAACAAGGAATCAATAGAAGAAACACCAATCATTTTAAGATCTTCATCACTTTTGCGAAAGAAATCACTAGAAAACGCTTTTTCTAGAAAATCTCTTTTAGCTCTAAGCATAGCAGTTCTTTTCTTAATTTCATCCATATAAACATAAAGAGCTTTAATTGATTCATCTACTTTAGGCACAAACAATTTCATCTTGATGTTTTCCACATCATGAGCAATTTTATCAACACTTCTAGACAAATCATCAATCTTACTCAAATTTTCTTCTATGGAAGTGTTGAAAACTTTTTACGTGTTGATAAATTCTTTAATATTATTCTCAAGATCAGAGGTGTTCCAATTATTATTATAAGATTGATTTCCACAGGAATTACCATAACTATTAGAGGAATTACTAGGAAAATTACCTCTATAAGCATTGTTGTTGAAATTATTTCAAGAAATAAAATTCACATCTATGGCATCACTACTTTGCTCAATCAAAGTAGACAAAGGCATATCATTAAAATCAATAGGAGCACTTCTACTAGCAACCATTTTCATAATAGCATCAACTTTTTCACTCAACAAAGAAATTTCTTCAACCGAATTAACTTTTTTACTAGTAGGAGCTCTTTCAGTATGCCATTATGAATAATTTGCCATAATATTGTCAAGAAATTTGGTAGCTTGACCCAAAGTAATTTCCATAAAAGTACCACCCGTGGCATAATCTAAAAGATTACAAGAAACAAAATTCAACCCCGCATAAATTTTTTGTATGATCATCCAAAGATTTAACCCATGAGTTGGGCAATTCCTTAGCATCATTTTCATCCTTTCCCAAGATTGTGCAACATGCTCATGTTCAAGTTGCTTGAAATTCATGATCTGGGTTCTAAGGGAAATAATCCTTGTGGGCGGATAATACTTAGTGATAAAAGCATCTTTGTACTTATTCCAAGAATCTATACTATTGTAAGGCAACAAAGAGAACCAATTTTTTGCAGAATCACGCAAAGAAAACGGAAATAATTTCATCTTCACCACATCATTGTCCACATATCTTTTCTTTTGCATATCGCATAATTCCACGAAGGTATTAAGATGGGACGCGACAACCTTATTAGGAGTGCCGGAAAATTGATCTTTCATAACAAGATTCAGCAAAGCAGTATTAATATCACAAGACTCCGCACTAGTGGCAGGAGGAGCAATCGGAGTGCCGATAAAATCATTGTTGTTGGTATTTGAGGAATCACATAACTTTGTGTTCTCTTGATTCATGATGACCACACAGAAGATTGCACTCAAAAATAGATCTGATAAGAAAACGACGAATGAAAAAAGAGGGGCGAATAAAACGGCAAATTTTTGTGAAGTGGGGGAGAGGAAAACGAGAGGAAAATGGCAAATAATGTAAATTGCAAGGATATGAGATTTTTGATTAGGAACCTGGTATATGTTGAAGATCCTCGCTGGCAACAACGCCAGAAATTCCTTTTGATGCGGCCTGAAGCTACATTGGTATTTCCCCAAAGACGAAGGGATGGTGTAGCATAGCGGCGGTAGGTATTTCCCTCAGATATGAAACCAAGGTTATCGAACCAGTAGGATAACAAAGCAACACAACGCAAACAGCCCCTGCACACAAATAACAAATACTCGCAACCCGACGTGTTAAACGGGTTGTCAATCCCTTTTGGGTAACGGTCCCAAAAATTGTTGCGTTGACGGGAGAAAGTTGTAATAGATCGAGTAAATAGATCGCAAAAAAAATAAAGTGCAGCAAAGTATTTTTGTATTTTTGGGCTTAATAGATCTGAAAATAAAAGCAAAGGAAAATAGACCGCACAGGCAAATAATATGAGAAAGAGACCCGGGGGCCGTAGGCTTCACTAGTGGCTTCTCTCGAGAAAAATAGCAAATGGTGGGTGAACAAATTACTGTTGGGAAATTGATAGAACTTCAAACACTCAAGAAGATATCCAGGCAATGATCATTACATAGGCATCACGTCCAAGATTAGTAGACCGACTCCTGCCTGCATCTACTACTATTACTCCACACATCGACCGCTATCAAGCATGCATCTAGTGTATTAAGTTCATGGAGAAACAAAGTAATGCAATAAGAACGATGAAATGATGTAGAAAAGATCTATCTATGTAGATATAGACCCCATCGTTTTATCCTTAGTAGCAACGATACATACGTGTCGGTTCCCTTTCTGTCACTGGGATCAAGCACCGTAAGATCGAACCCACTACAAAGCACCTCTTCCCATTGCAAGACAAATAGATCAAGTTGGCCAAACAAAACCCAAATACCGGAGAAGAAATACGAGGCTATAAGAGATCATGCATAAAAGAGATCAAAGAAACTCAAATACTTTCATGGATATAAAAAGATAGATCTGATCATAAACTCAAAGTTCATCGATCCCAACAAACACACCGCAAAAGAGTTACATCATATGGATCTCCAAGAGACCATTGTATTGAGAATAAGCGATAGGGAGAGGAAGCCATCTAGCTACTAACTACAGACCCGAAGGTCTACAAAGTACTACTCTCGCATCATCAGAGAGGCACCAATGGAGGTGGTGAACTCCATCCGAGATGGTGTCTAGATTGGATCTGGTGGTTTTGGACTCTGCGGCGGCTGGATGAATATTTCATAAACTCCCCTAGGGTTTTGGGAATATTGGGGTACTTAAAGAGCAAAGAGGCGGTCTGGGGGGCACCCGAGGTGGTCACAACCCACCAGGGCGTGCCTGGGCCTCCTGGCGCGCCCTGGTGGGTTGTGCTCTCCTCGGAGCACCCCCAGGCACAGTCAGGGCCCATTACGTGTCTTCTGGTCCATAAAAAATCTTTGTAAAGTTTCGTGGCATTTGGACTCCGTTTCGTATTGATTTTCTGCGATGTAGAAAACATGGAAAATCAACAACTGACACTTGGCAATGTGTCAATAGGTTAGTACCAAAAATGTATAAAATGACTATAAAATGATTATAAAACATCCAAGATTGATCATATAACAGCATGGAACAATCAAAAATTATAGATACGTTGGAGACATATCAATATGCTAAATAATGGATACTAGGTTAAACATATTTACAAAAACAGAACAAGTTGAGTTCATACCCGTTTCTCTCTGCCATAGTCAAATATCATCATTATTGCCTTTCACTTGCATGACCAAATGATATGAAAATAATAATATTGCAAGAGTGTCGTGGACTAAGCTGGAATCTGTAAACATTTTATTCAAAAGGAGAAGATAAAGCAATTTGGGCTCTTTATTAGATCAACAATAATGCATATGAGGGCCACTCAAAATTTTCATCGTGGTCTTCTCCTTGGTATGACTCAATAAAAAAAAGAATTTCAGAGAAACACACTAAAATATTCTTGGAGTTTTTAGTTTTTCTTGAAGAAAACAAATTAAAGAAAGAAAAACAAAAACGAGAAAAGCTATTTACACGGGAGAGCTCCCAACAAGCAAGAAGAAGATTCGAGAAATCTTTTTGGGTTCTCTTTTAGCACTAAAAATAATTAAACTAGAAAGAAAATCCGAAAAGAAGCAAGAAAATTTTTTGGGTTTTCTCAAAGTTTTTCAAACACACAAGTGGAAAGCAAGAAGATAATCTAGCATGGATAATACAATGAAAAAGTGTTAACACCGACAACTAGAATGAAATGTGTGAACATGAATATAATGTTGGTGGAAATACGTACTCCCCCAAGCTTAGGCTTTTGGCCTAGCTTTGTGATCACCATCCATAGTAACCATCCGATCCCATGCCAAAGTGCTCCGGCGGCGGCACCTGAGCGTCCCACTCCTGAGGCTCCTCCTCTGTTGCTGCCTGGGCATTCCGATAGGCAATAATGTCCGCTAGCATGACCCTGTATCCACCCCCAGAAATAGAATCAAACAAAGCACGTGCAGGCAATGGAATAATATCATGGGAAACCACACTGAAAACTAGGTTGTAACGAATGTTATTAACAGAGTCAGCGTCATCAATAAACTAGTGAGCCACCATTGCCTGGTGATCTAGATAAACCTTGGGCAGAGGATAATCATGTTGGCGTATCTGAACGTTAAAGTGACTCGCTAAGAGAATAGCATAAATACCGCCATGAATTTTACCGTTGATTCTGTTAAGGTGTAGACGACGTGCAATAATTGCCCCTAGGCTAAATGTGTTATAGCCGTATAGTGCACGGCGTAAAATGGCAAAGCTGGGAGCACTGAGTGCACCGACCTTCTCTCTAGAAGTTAAAAAATTCATGATAAATAGAGAAAAATAATGCACAGAAGGAAACTGCAAGCTAGTGGCAGTAACACTTGATACACCTCTCTCATCTCCCACTGCCAGAGTACGATAAAAGTCCTCAAACTCTGCAGGTCTAGGCTCTCTTATTTCCCCGTCAGAAGGGATCAAGCATTGTCGGTGTACTAAAGTTTGGTTCCTTTAGTACCCCATACTTGTACACTGGTAGTTGCAGCCGTACCCCTGGTAAGGCCTGACGGGGACAACTGGAAGCAAATATGAGACGAACAAAGAAGACCACAAGCTGGGCTCCCGGCAAGATTCTTGCCGGGATGGTTTGTGAAGCGAAGCCCCGACAAGACCATCCCCCTTGAGGTTGAGAGCTCTAACACCATCGACAATGTCAAGACCAAGATCCAGGGGCGTCTGCGTGGTGGCATGTAGATCTTTGTGAAGACCAAAAGGCAAAGTTCCGAGCAAGATTCTTGCCGGGAACGTTTGCGAGGCCCTGACAAGATTCTTGCTAAGGACGTTTGCAAGGCCACGACAAGACTCACACACGGCAAAGATCCCACCGCCCTGCCACCGCTCCAGCCCAGCGACTAGCTTGCCAGCCTGGCCCCGTGAGCCTCATCATCTTGGCCGCGTGATGAGATGGGGTGAGGAGGCGACGGAGGGACGGGCTCTATTTCCGCCCCCAAGAAAGTTAGGGACACGCAAGCGGTGTATTAAATGCGTCTGTCCTAAGAAATCAGGGATAAGTATGTGCACTATAGCAACTTTACACCTCGTGTATGCACTGTACACCGCCGTGGTAGCCCCTTCAGTATAAAAGGAGGTCCAAGGTGATACCGAGAGGGACTTTTGGACTTTCTGGCCCAGTTTGCATGTGTAGCAGCTAGCCAGAGCTCAAGAACTCTCAATACACTAAAGCGGCACTAGGGTTTTACACTTCTCAGGGGCCCGAACCTAGGTAAAAATCCCTCGTGTTGATCGTTGGATCTGCTCTTCGTGCGCCACCTTTTTCCCTACCAAACTATAGAAGGGATCCACGTGATCCCATAGGTGTCATTTCACCGACATCTTTGTCGCGCCAACACTACAAAAAAAAGACACATCCGTGACATTTTGTGTCGTACGATTTTTTTTCTGTCATGCTTATGACACTTCTATGACGATAATTGTGACAAAACCTGGTATCATCATAGATGTGATGGGCTCCTACTTCTATGAAAAAAATCATGATAGAAAATGGGCTTTTCGTCCCGGGCGGGCCAGAGACGCAGCTGCATGACATTCTTTGGGACGTCCATGATGGAAAAAACCATGGTAGAAGCGAGGGCAAGGAAAATATCGGGGAGTTCCAGGTTACGGTGGGTGGTCAGGGCCGAGCGATGCGCGTTTCTCTCGTACACATACTCACGTGGGTGCGAGGCATTGGGATCTAACTGAACCCGAGCGAGGCGTTTGCCTACTGAACCCGAGCGATTGCACTGCAGGCTACACATTACTGAACCCGAGCGAACGGTCGATCCCTTTTTTTTTGAACATTATAACAGCAGGAGAGGCTCCTACTGTTGCTTTATTAAATAAAGGAGTAGTTACAATTTACATTTTTTTACATATCCATAGGCTA